>NC_041391.1:87004877-87005734 GCF_002162155.2 Triticum dicoccoides | reverse complement strand
GACGGCGACGACGTGCGGCGGGGGCGACGGCACGGCGACGCGGCGGCGTCGGAGATCGAGAGACTCGCGTGAGAAGTGGAACGAAAGTGGCCAGGATAACTGAATTTTTCGTAAGTGCCATATATATAGGAGGGGACTTTAGTACCGGTTGGAGCCACCAACCGGTAATAAAGGCCAATTTTGGCCAGCCCAAGCGGCGGGAAATGAGGGCCTTTAGTACCGGTTAGTGGCTCCAACCTGTACTAAAGGGCAACACATTAGTACCAGTTGTAGCTACCAACCGGTACTAATGTCCGTGCGCTGCCACCCGCGGTGCGCTATGTTTAGTCCCACCTCGCCGAGCGAAGGGCAGCCGCACTGGTTTATATACCCAGCCGCGGCTGCCTTTTCGAACTCCTCTATATAGCAGGCTTCTGGGCCTAACTAGGGCGCGCTGCCCTGTGAGCCTACTGGCCCTTCTGGGCCTGCATTTGCACACCCTAGGTCTGGCAGGCCCACCGGGCAGCGCCCCAACATTTTTTTATAATTTTTTTCTTTTCTGCATTATTTATTTTCTTCTATTTATTTTTGAGTAATTTTTTATATAGTTATTTCTTTTCCGCTTTATTTTTTTCTTCTATTTATTTCTGAGTAGTTTTCTTGCTGTATTTAGTTTCCTTGTGAATATTGTTGCCTTATATAATTTTTTTTCTTTTCTGCATTATTTATTTTCTTCTATTTATTTTTGAGTATTTTTTTATATAGTTATTTCTTTTCTGCTTTATTTTTTCCTTCTATTTATTTCTGAGTAGTTTTTTTGCTGTATTTAGTTTCTTTGTGAATATTTTTGCTTTATATATTTTTTTCTTTTCTGCATT
>NC_041391.1:86984127-86999983 GCF_002162155.2 Triticum dicoccoides | reverse complement strand
TCTTCTTCTTCCTCTTCTTCTTCCTCTTCTTCTTCCTCTCCTTCTCCTTCTTCTCCTTGTTCCTCTTCTGCTTCTTCTTCATCTTCCTCTTCTGCTTCATCTTCCTCTTCCTCTTCATCTTCCTCTCCTTCTCCTTCTTCTTCCTCCTCTTCTTCCTCGTCCTCTTCTGCTTCTTTTTCCTCTTCTTTATATATAGAGTTCGATGAAGACCAAATACTTGTGATAGTTTGAAAAATAACATATTTAAATTGTGCATCTGAACGCAGGAAAAATACATTGATCAGTATCGCCTTTCAGCCAAAACGCGCTACTGCTACACAGAAGTACATATAAAAAATACATTGATCATCAACGATCTTTTTGTATAGAATCTAAATCGTCAATAGGAATCTACCACCGATTTAAGAACCGGCGAAGACTCCTATTGCAGCCACAGATCCTAACATAGAGTTCAATGAAGACCAAATGTTTGGGATTGTTTGAGAAGTAACATACTTAAGGTGGTCAAATTCTTGTTAGGGGAGCGAGGTGGGACTAAAAATAGCGCCTGCCACAACCTCTTTAGTACCGGTTCGTGCCACGAACCGGTACTAAAGGTGCTGGCCGGTCACCAGCATCTTTACTACCGGTGCGTGGCACGAACCGGTACTAAAGATTCCCAAAGAACCAGTACTAAAGGTCACCTCCCGCCAAGTCATTTGAACCGGCACTAATGGGCGCATTACTGCCGGCTCATATGCGAACCGGTACTAATGTTCCTCATATTAGGTCCTTTTTCTACTAGTGGAATGCAGGCGGGACGACATGAGCAAGGTAGTATTTACTGGTGGCCAGAATCTAGATCGACGGGAACAGTACACACGTCGGTCACCAGAATTTACGAATAATGTAGTATGAATTACACATGATTCCCGCAGCAAAATCTGTGTGTGAACATAATAGCTGACGGTTCCCAATACAGAACCGTGTCTGTTTAATAAAGCCCACCACTCACCTTCCAAACCTTGAGGCGCAAAATAGAGTGCCAATCGTGTGGGGCCGGTTGTCTTGCCAGATTTTACATTTTCTTTTTTGAACACCAGATATTTACATCGTCTGATGATGTTTTAACTCGCACACAAGGACACAAATATTATTTTTCAAACCGTTATGGTTAGACATTGCATGTAGATGTAGTTAGAATTTGAATTATGGACATTAAATGGCTAGAAAATCACTTAAATGTCTTCAAAAGGTCAAATGACCCCTGGAATTTTCCAAATTTTCACATGACAGCTGTATTATTGCATGTTACATGTAGAAAAAATTGAAGGCCATAAGAGGAAGCTATCTGCCGTTCACCATCAAACATGTGTTGTTCCCTATTCGGAAGCACGAGCCTTCTAGTGAATTGCTCCGGTTTGTGAGGGGTGTGTATCCAAACTTTCGTCAAACAGGCCAAATTTGTACCACATCATCTTTGTGGCATGCCATTACATCAAGCAAGGTTTCATGTTTTTCTGATTATTTTTAGTTTTTTGGAATTAAAATGCCATGGCACTCCATGCATTTGTCCATGCTGTGAGACCAATATGTTTGAAATTTTCTTCTAATTTACTGCACATGGAATTAACTCGCACACACATACACAAATATGATTTTTCAAACCATTATGGTTAGCCGTTGCATGTACATCTAGTTCAAATTTGAATTACGGTCATTAAATGGCTAGGAAAACACTTAAATGTCTTCAAAACGTGAAATGACCCCTGAAATTTTCCAAATTTTCACATGAAAGTTTGTATCAGTGCACATTACACGTAGAAACAATTTGAAGGCTGATACGTCTCCAACGTATCTATAATTTTTGATTGTTCCATGCTATTATATTCCCCCCTTCAGATTTTTATGGGCTTTATTTTACACATTTATATCTTTTTTGGGACTAACCTATTAACCGGAGGCCCAGCCCATATTGCTGTTTTATTGCCTGTTTCAGTGTTTCGAAGAAAAGAAATATCAAACGGAGTCCAAATGGAATGAAACCTTCGGCACTGTTATTTTTTGGAAGATTATGATCCAGGAGACTTGGAGTGCAAGCCAGGGGAGTATCGAGGGAGCCACGAGACAAGGGGGCACACCCACCCCCTGGGCGCGCCCTACCCTCTCGTGGGCCCCTCTAGGCTCCCCCGACCGACTTCTTTCACCTATATAAGCCTACATACCCTAAAAACATCAGAAAAGAAGATAGATCGGGAGTTCCGCCGCCGCAAGCCTCTGTAGCCACCAAAAACGTTTCGGGAGCCCATTCAAGCACCCTGGCGAAGGGGAAACCCATCACCGGTGGCCATCTTCATCATCCTGGCGCTATCCATGACGAGGAGGGAGTAGTTCACCCTCGGGGCTGAGGGTATGTACTAGTAGCTATGTGTTTGATCTCTCTCTCTCTCTCTCTCTCTCTCTCGTGTTCTCTCTATGGCACGATCTTGATGTATCGCGAGCATTGCTATTATAGTTGGATCTTATGATGTTTCTCCCCCCTCTACTCTCTTGTAATGGATTGCGTTTTCCCTTTGAAGTTATCTTATCAGATTGAGTCTTTAAGGATTTGAGAACACTTGATGTATGTCTTGCCGTGCTTATCTGTGGTGACAATGGGATATCACGTGCCACTTGATGTATGTTTTGGTGATCAACTTGCGGGTTCCGCCCATGAACCTATGCATAGGGGTTGGCACACCTTTTTGTCTTGACTCTCTGGTAGAAACTTTGGGGCACTCTTTGAAGTACTTTGTGTTGGTTGAATAGATGAATCTGAGATTGTGTGATGCATATCGTATAATCATGCCCACGGATACTTGAGGTGACAATGGAGTATCTAGGTGACATTAGGGTTTTGGTTGATTTGTGTCTTAAGGTGTAATTCAAGTACGAACTCTTGAATAGATTGATTTGAAAGAATAACTTTGAGGTGGTTTCGTACCCTACCATAATCTCTTCGTTTGTTCTTCGCTATTAGTGGCTTTGGAGTGACTCTTTGTTGCATGTTGAGGGATTGTTATATGATCTATCTATGTTATTATTGTTTAGAGAACTTGCACTAGTGAAAGTATGAACCCTAGGTCTTGTTTCCTTTCATTGCAATACCGTTTACGCTCACTTTTATCATTAGTTACCTTGCTGTTTTTATATTTTCAGATTACAAATACCTTTATCTACTATCCATATCGCACTTGTATCACCATCTCTTCGCCGAACTAGTGCACCTATACAATCTACCATTGTATTGGGTGTGTTGGGGACACAAGAGACTCTTTTTTATTTGGTTGCAGGGTTGTTTGAGAGAGACCATCTTCATCCTACGCCTCCCACGGATTGATAAACCTTAGGTCATCCACTTGAGGGAAATTTGCTACTGTCCTACAAACCTATGCACTTGGAGGCCCAACAACGTCTACAAGAAGAAGGTTCTGTAGTAGACATCAAGCTCTTTTCTGGCGCCGTTGGCTGGGAGGTGAGTGCTTGAAGGTATATCTTTAGATCTTGCAATCGAATCTTTTTGTTTCTTGTTTTATCACTAGTTTATTTTATAAAATAAAACTACAAAAAATGGAGTTAAGTTTGTCTCATCACTACAAAAAAATACACTTCCGTGATGATACGTGTTTGTCACAGTAGGTCGCGTTTTTTGTCATGCATGTACATCCATAACAAATTTATGACAGAATCAAGATAGTCATACCTGTGCTGTCGTAGAAGTGTTCCATGACATTACCAACATTATCAACATGGAAGTGTCCACTTCCATGACGATAAATCGCACGCCACAGAAGTGCTTTCGTCAAGGGTGACCGACACGTGGCATCCACCGTAACGGAACGCTGTTAAGCTATCGGGTCGGATTTTGGATCCGATAACCCGTTAACAGCCACGACCAATGCCGATTTTCCACGTGTAAAATTCTCATTGGCTGACGGATCCACATGTCAGCTCCGCGTTGGCACAGGTGTCACTCGTCCAACGGTCGAGATGGCCTATGATATGTTGACACATGGACCGGCCCAAAAGTGGCCCACAAAGTTTAAATGGGCCGGCCCAACCGAAGGCCCATAAGATTTAGCGGACCATAATGGGCCGGCCCAGCTAAAGGCCCACCAAATTTAGTGGACCATAATGGGCCGGCCCAGCTAAAGGCCCACAAGATTCTGCAGACCATAATGGGCCGACCCAGCTAAAGGCCCAACATTCTCTGTCAAATCGGCCCGTCAATGGCCTGGTCTAAACTTGTCATCAATGCGGCCCATGGTCACTTCTGGCCCATTAACAGTCCGCTAAGTAATTGGGCCGAATTACGGCCCGGTGTATTTCCGACCTGTTAAAGGTCCGGCTTCATTTGGGCCCATTTATAGGCCATCAAAACTTTTGGCCCATAAACGATCGTGAAGTATTTGGGTCATATTCGGCCATGTCTATCATTCGGCCTGTTAGAGGCCCACTATAGATTTGGCCCACTTTAGGCATGTTGTCATTTTCGGCCTGTTAACGCCGGACGTAAACCATGGGCCATAGGTGGCCCAACGTCATATCGGGCCCATTAACGGCTCATATAAAAATGACGATAATCTAGCCCGACCGAAGTTCCGGCCTGTTAAAGGCCCGTGTATTAGGTCGGCGCATTTACGGCCCGTCCGAATTTCGGCCTGTCAAATATCCGCATTCTAAATGGGCCACCATTTGGCCTGCTAAGTCCAGTGGGTTATTTGGCACAATCAGGGCCCAATCTCACTTTCGGTCTATTAAAGGACCATGTTTTTTATGGGCTCGACATATTTACACCTGTAAACGGCCTACTTTTACTGAGGGCCCAAATTATGTTTAGGCCTGTTAAAGGCCCACTATGGGCACAGGCCTACCAGAAAAATTTGAAAGCTTATGCTAATTTAAGCCCAGATATTTTTAGTGGGCTACATGCCAATTTCGGCCCTTAATCGTTTTTAGCCCAATTGGAATGGGCCCGATGAATGTTGGCATGTTGGGCTCCTATGAAGCTTTCGTCCAAATACATTACTAAGATAAACCTACACTATACAAAAATAGCATCATAATTACTGCAGCCTGTGGCAGCATCATAAATGTTGTATCACAACAAAATAAATTCCAATCATACAACAAAAGGCCTGTTGGCATAAAGTTTACAGTCCTTCCAGATAAAAGCACCATCAGATGTATAGAAGCACAGATCATTTAACCTGAGTGCTAATGTTTCAGGCTGTAGAATCTGATGGAGCAGCACGATCTCCACCTTTTTTCCGCCATTGCTCTTCAACAACGAAGCGAATGTCTGATAGTCTGGTTTCAAAACCATTCATATCTTGACGGCATTTCTCAACCACTATTCTTGTTTTCGAAACAACGTCCATTAGGGATTGGACTTGTGTCTGGAGCACAGATATATCACTCTGTCTAGTAGGAAGATTTTGTTCAGTAGGCGATTTGGATGAGGTTACCTTGACAACCAACCCAGAATTATGCAGGAAGGTGCTTTTTGCACTGTTAGTGGAGAGATACTAACGTACTGCAGCAAGAGGTGACATTGTGCCTGTAGTAGCCTCGTCACCTTCAGGTGGTTGTGGCTGTTCAATCCTTTGTTCCATAGCTTCCTGAAAGTTTGAACTTGTAGATTAGTGTACCAGTGAGTTACTAATGAGACAAAAACAAACAAAGTAGGTTAAACGTTTATACATAACTTATTTTGGTGAACTACTGTAATACATTAGCATGTATTGTAGTGCCAACTACATAATAAAATCACTTTCGGAACATATGTCCATGTAGCATGCCTACTGTATTGTCTATTTCCTCACATTCGTTGACATCTAAGGATAAAGAGACATGGTTTAAAGTAGGATGAACATAGTATGACATCATTCATATCATGGGCAAACAAATATAAAACAAACAGGCTATTTTATCATTGTGTGCGCACGTGAACATAACAACTAGATTACAGATCAAGACCAAAAGAATATCCTTCATCTCTTTTAAACCATGTAAGGTGAAATGATACGTTAAGACAACTGCGTATAAAAGTGAACAGAGTAACTTGCATTGGCTGCAAACCAAGTAGTTAAATGAACACATCACAGTACCAATCAGTTCAAGGCAGAAGGAGTAAGGACTTACAACAGCGGCTTGAACTGGTGTGCTCATGCCCTTCATCTTGCTGGTGTGGCAATCCTTGAAGATTTGCACTGCATTCGGTTCAGGTTCTTTTTGGTCCGCACGGGCTTTCCGCTGTATTTGGAACAAGTCAATATAGATACGATAATATGGCACAAAAAAAGAAGGAAGTAGAAGCTATTTACAAGAGCCTCGCAGTGTGCAATATAGCTACGAGATCCTGTTGTCTGTTGGAATTTCACTTTAGAACGGTTGGTTTTGTTCTTCAAACAGTTAGCCTAGAAGAAGATACACTTGTAAGGCACATACATAAATACAAGTTCAATATGTGGTCTGATCAAATACATATAGCCTACCTGATACTTTAGATCAGACCAGTGTTTAACGAGGGCTGTCCAGTCTTCATCTGTAATATATTCCACTGGAGATGTTTGGGTGATTTCATTGTTAGCCTTGCCTTCAAAGTGAGATTTTCTAAGGTGGTACCGATACTGTCGCAGAGCAGACTGAAAAACATGAGTGCATGCTTGTTTAGTTGCATCATCTTTCGGATCCAACTTGAACCCCATCTGTTGAAAAAAGAATGTGAGTCTTATTAGGAGGAAGCTAGAAAGTATGGGACAGAGCAAGACAATATTACTAATTGCGATGAATAACATTACTTACAGATAAATGGTCAAGGAAGGTGTTAAACTGGGTATTGTCTTTCTCATTCCTGTACTGGATCCACGTTGGGAGGATACGCACATGACACCTAACGGCAACGACTGCCTCTGATACTAACTTGGCTGACTCTGTAGCATCACGTGGCCTTTTAAACCTGCCTCAAAATGGATCTCCATTCTACCTCCTTTAGATTTTGTTAATCTGTCAAGCATTATCCCTGATGTCTGCTTCTGCTTGCGCCGTGGTGCTAGTTCAACAACGAATATGGAAAGTGTTAGTGTACATCAAACTGTGAGAGTACATATAAAGGAGCATGCAACTGCAACTTGACTCGGTTAGGTACCGTCTTGGTGTTGATGCTCATGAGGTTCATCTGATCTTGCCAAGTCCTGTTGTGTCAATAGTGCTTCGGAAGTAGTGTTAGGTGTGAAGGCAGCTTGGGAACTGGACAGTTCCGGAGCAAATGAACGAGTAACTGGTTCATATGCTGGTACAGTTGAAGCGGATGCTGCAGCTGGTGGAGCAGGTGATGCTGTGTTTGTAGATTTAGCCGGTGGACTTGGACCTTCTACTGCACTATAAGTACCAGCAGAATCTCGACGGTAGAGCCTTTTCCGTTTCAGCCGACGAGTAACAACACTCCCTACTATATTATTTTCCTTGCTCTTTTTTGACTTTGCCATGTCAAGTTGTACCCACAACACAAAAGAATAAAATCACGCTTCAGAACTCATTGATGCATGATACAGACAAGCAATACTTTGATGTAAGACAACCGTATGAGGATGGAATATGTAAGAAAAACAGGATGGCATGACATATTCACAGCTACGATGTGCAAACTAAGCAGAAGGATTTTCAAGAAAATAGAAGTAATGCAAGCTAGACACCATATGAAAGATGCAACCAATATTACTCTGCCAAGTTAAAAGTGTCTTGTCATAAGTGGCAATTCAAAAAATTAGAAGCATTACAACGTAGAAATCAATGCAAGATGCAACCACTATCAAACTGCCATGTTAAAAGCGTCCAATCATGAGTTACTGATGCGGGATACACAACAACAGTACTTAGATGTAAGAACATGGTATGATAGATAGATGCAGTGTATTCTAGACACAGAAAGCCATGTCATATGCACATGTATAACGTATAAACACAGCAGGTGCAATTTCATCAAAATAGAAGAAATACAGGCTAGACAACATATGCAACATGAAACCAAATATCACAATGTCAACTTAGAGCAAGCACCTGCGACGGTGGAGTGCGGGAGATGAACTCATCATGTAGACTTGGGACTTCAACTTCATTAGCAGCAGCAGTGGAAAATCTAGAGAGTCTCTGTTTGCGTCGGTGTGGAGTACCACCAACATCCCCTAACTTACTCTTTTCCTTCCTATTTACTGATATTGCCTTATGAAGTCAAAACCACAAGAAGATGAATAAAATTAGCTCTGCATAACTGGTTGATGCATGATACAGACGAACACTACTTTGATGTAAGGCAAGTGCAGGAGGAAGGAATATATACAAAAAAGATAGCGTTTCATATTCACACGTACGATAGGAGGATGGAATATGTATGAAAAAACAGTAAGCGGAAGGCATTTCAACAAAATTAGAAGAAATGAAAGCTAGGCACCATATGAACATGCAACCAATATCACTCTATCAGGTAAAAAGTGTCTCGTGTAAGTGCCATTTCAAGAAATTAGAAGCAGTACAAGCTAGAAGACAATGCAAGATGCAACCTACATCACAGTCCCAAGTTAAATGTGTCTTATGGGTAAGTGATTGTTAAAGGTATAAGTTGTAAGCTACACAGATGCAATTCAACATAATCAGAAGCAATACAAACTAGACATCATACGGAAAACGCAACCACGTATAACAGTTCCAAGTAAGAGCAAGCACCTGTGATGGTGTTGTAGGGGAGATGTGCTCATCGTATACACGTATGTTCTAGAAACAGGAACACGTGTCATATTCACAGGCATTATGTGTAAAGTAAGCAGATGCAATTCAAGTTAGAAGCAATACAAGCTAGACATCATACACAACATGCAACCACATATAATAGTGTCAAGTTGGAGCAAGCACCTGTGATGGTGGAGTAGGGGAGATGTGCTCATCATCTACACAGCTACGTTGACTGTCTAGCCTTGTGTTGTCTTGCGAATCTTGGTGGGAGGATGGCAGAGTAGAATCTGTAGAGACCCCCTGTTTGAGTTGCTCGAAGGACCACCATCATCCACTACAGGACTAATTTCCTTCAGCTGTAATGATTTTGCATTGTGAAGTCAAACCAATAAGAAAAAGGAATAAAATTCGCTCTTCAGAACTCATTCATGCATGATACTGACGAACACTACTCGGATGAAAGGCAAACACATGATGCGAGGATGGAATATGTATGAAAAACAGGATGGTGTGACATATTCACACCTATGATGTGGTAACTAAGCAGAAGGCATTTCAACAAATTAGAAGCACTGCAAGCTAGACACCATATGAAAGATGCAATCAATATCACTCTGCCAAGTTCAAACTGTATGGCGTTTCAACAAATTAGAAGCAATATATGCTAGAAATCATATGCAAGACACAACCAATATCACAGTGGCGACTTAAAGGTACCTTATCATAAGTGACTGATGCGGGATATGCAAGAATAATAGTCTAATGTAGAAACAGGAACACATGTCATATTCACAGGTATTATGTGTAAAGTAAGCAGATGCAATTCAACAAAGTTAGAAGCAATACAAGCTAGATATCATACGCAACATGGAACCACATATAATAGTGCCAAGTTAGAGCAAGCACCTGTGATGGTGGAGTAGGGGAGATGTGCTCATCATCTACACAACTACGTTGACTGTCTAGACTTGCGTTGTCTTGCGAATCTTGTTGGGAGGATGGCGGAGTAGAATCTGTAGAGAACCTCCGTTTCAGTTGCTCGGAAGGACCACCATCATCCAATGCCTTGCCAATTTCCTTCAGCTTTATTGATTTTGCATTGTGAGGTCATACCGACAAGAAAAAGGAATATCATTCGCTCTCCAGAACTCATTCATGCATGATACTGACGAACACTACTCTGATGAAAGGCAAAGTCATGATACGAGGATGGAATATGTACGAAAAAATGGACGGCTTGACATATTCACACCTATGATGTGGTAACTAAGAAGAAGGCACTTCAACAAATTAGAAACACTGCAAGACACCATATGGAAGGTGCAATCAATATCACTCTGCCAAGTTAAAATTGTCTCGTCATAGGTGGCGTTCATCAAACTAGAAGCAATACATGCTAGAAATCATATTCAAGACGCAAACTAATATCACACTGCCAACTTAAAGGTGTCCCATCATAAGTGACTGATGCAGGATACACAAGAAGAGTAGTTTCATGTAAGAACATGGTGTGATAGACAGATATAGTATGTACCAAAAACCGGAAAGCATGTCATATTCACATGTATCATGTGTAAGCTAAGCAGATGCAGTTTACCCTAATTAGGAGCAATACGAGCTAGACACCATATGCAACATGCAACCAGATATCACACTGCCAAGTTAGAGCAAGCACCTTGGATGGTGGAGTAGGGGAGCAGAGACTTGGACCATGTAATGCACTATTAGTACAAGGAGAATCAGTACAGATGCTCCGTTTACGTTGCTGTAGAGGACCACCATCATCGCCTTCCTTACTCTTTTCCTTCCTCTTTCTTGATTTTGCCTTCTCAAGTCAAACCCACAAGAAAAAGGAATAAAATTTGCTCTTCAGAACTTATTGATGCATGATACTGACGAACACTACTTTCATGTAAGGCAGCCGCATGATAGGAGGATGGAATATGTATGAAAAACAGGACGGCGTGACATATCGACATGTATGATGTATAAAGTGTAAACTAAGCACAAGGTGCTTGAACTTGTTAGAATCGATGCAAGCTAGAAACCATATGAAAGATGAAACCAATATCACTCTGCCAAATTAAAAGGGTGCCCTAACAAATGTATTTGACCAAATTAGAAGCAATACATGTCAACAGGCTAGAAATAATATGCAATATGCAACGAATAAAGGTGACTCATCGTAAGTAATTGATGCAGGATACAGAAGAGAGGTAGTTTCATGTAAGAACACGGTTAACACATAGATGTAGTGTGTACCAAAAATAGGAAGGCATGTCATATTCACAGGTATAGTGTGTAAACTAAGCAGATGCAATTTACCCTAATTAGAAGCATTACAAGCTAGACACCGTATGCAACATGCAACCACATATCACACTGCGAAGTTGGAGCAAGCACCTATGATGGTGGTGTAGGGGAAGTGCTGTCTTCAGGTACAGAGCAACATTCAATATCTTCATTTAGGCTTGTTGTTTCTTGAAAATCATGTGGAGAGGATGAAATTGCATTCTTTATAAGAGTATTGCGTCTCATATTAACCCACACGCGTGACTGTCTCATCATAAGCGATAGACGCAGGATACACAAGAACAGTAGTTTGATGTAAGAACATGGTGTGATAGGCAGATGTAGTATGTACCAAAAATAGGAAGGCGTGTCATATTCACATGTATAATGTGTAAGCTAAGGAGATGCAATTTAAAAAATTAGGAGCATTGATGAGGGATACACAAGAGAAGTAGTTTGATGTAAGAACATGGTTAATAGAAAGACATAGTATGTACCAAAAACAGGAAGGCATGTCATATTCACAGGTATAATGTGTTAATATAACTAAGCAGATGCAATTTACCCTAATTAGAAGCATTACAAGGTAGACACCATATGCAACATGCAACCACATATCACACTGCCAAGTAAGAGCAAGCACCTGCGATGGTGGTGTGGGGGAATTGCGGTGATCAACTAGAGAGCTACGTTGACTATCATCATTTAGCCTTGCTGTTTCTTGAGAATCATGTGGGGAGGATGACACTACACTCTTTAAACGAGTAGGGCGTCTCACAATAACCCACCCGGGTGACTGTCTCATCATAAGTGATTGACGAGGGATACAAAAGAGCATTGGTTTGATGTACGAACATGGTTAATAGACATATGTAGTATGTATCAAAAACAGGAAGGCATGTCATTATCAAAGGTATAATGTGTAAAGTAAGCAGATGCAATTTAACCAATTTGGAAGCAATATAAGCTAGACACCATATGCAACATGCAACCACATTTGACAGCACGAAGTTAAAGCAAGCACCTGGGATGGTTGTGTGTGGCAATTGAGATCATCAACTGCAGAGCTACTTTTACTATCTCCAACTGCTGACACTGCACCCATTAGAGCGTTGAAACGCTTACTGCTTATCTTTGAATTACACTGGAGCGACTTCTGTCTTTTCTTTTTTGCATTCATCAACTCTGCGTCAGAGTATGAAATACCCATGCATAAAAAAACAATAGTGTGAGTATGGGTGAAGTGTGTGCACAATTAGTACAGTGTAAAGGTAGCAGATAGCAGGTCGGTGAGAAATAAATGACGGGAGACATATGATAGCTCTACAACATGCATGGCACACTCAATTACTACATGATTCTATGAAAATAACAGTCGACTGAAAGCAAATAGGTCAGTCCATTTTTTCTGCACCGTCCGATGTACAAAGAACGGGGAGATCGCCTTCATCTACCTCCAGCCAGTCAGTGTTGACGATCTTCCTCGAAACGCCAGCGACCATCGGCCCAGTATTCTTCCCCTGCCTGCGCCGTCCCCTCGACCTTACTGCACCGCCGTGCTTGGCACCGCCCCCCCGGACATCCATTCAAGCCCCGCCGACCTCCAGATCGGGCGCAAGAAGCTCCTGCGCCCCACACCCCTATGATAGACACCGATGCACCGCTTCCCCGGGGAACAGGAGGACTAGGTGCTCTGCACGCCTAAGCGGGTGCTGCTTCTTTTAATTGTGGTTCGACTAACCCTGAATTGAAATCCAGGCGGGCTACTGACCTCTAGAAAAGGTGAAATAGTAAAAGGGAGGAAACCTTGTGCATTTAGTATCACGAAGAAGATGCAGTAAGAAGCGCTCAACTAGTTTCTTTCGTGGGATGAATACGGTGTGAGCGGAGACGTAAGATTTGCACGAATAAGGGAAGAGGAGTACCTCTTTCTGTTGGCAGTGCTGTGTCCTCCTTCTATTTTCCGACGATCTTGTTGTTCGCTGGAAACCAGAAGTTGTGGAGGATGGTGCAGCCTTGGACGAACCCATGGCCAAGTTGTTGAGTGTGGTGCGGTGGCCGTCTGTCGGTGGCAGGGAAGCAGATCCGAGGCGGCGAACGACAGCGTAGCAGGAACAGCTCTGGTGCGGTGGACGGTTGTGATAGTGGAGCCGCAGCAGTGAGGCGCAGGACGACGTGGTCGGAGTGGTTCTGGTATGGCGCACGTCGGCGTCGGCGTCGTGGAGGCAGCTCTGCCTCGGCTTTAGCTGCTAAGTCCTTGAGGGCATTGCGGTTGCGGTTGCGTTGGACGACGACATCAGGGTACCGGCTCCGGCGTGATGGAGGAGGGCGGCGGTGGATTGGCCGCTATGGGGTGGAGGACGGAGGAGGTTGGGGTTTCGCGGCTGGTGGAGAGGGTGTTTTCGCGCCCACGGAGTATGAATGGGGAAACGGAGGGAGGCGAGGAAATAAGGGGAACAATGTTTCGGTTTGAGACGCCCTTGTTTGAAATTTGGGGAAAGTTACAAACTTTGCCCCCATCTAAAATTTCGGACATATTGCGGGTTGGGGGTAGGACAGTCATGTCAGGTGTCCTAAATGTGGGCGGGATAGATTTCGGCCGAGCACATGGGTTTTTAGGCGCCCATGACGTATGAATGCTTCTCGGAGGCGGTTGAGACTGGCATCTTGGTGAAGTTACAAACCTACCCCGGTTTAGACCTTTGGACATCGGGCCGATAGGCTACACGGGCCAGAGTCAGGACAGTAATTTCCTACCACCAAAACATTAGTCTCGCGCGGTTTCGGGTGACCAGAGGCCTATTTGGCTCTTCGTTCAATATTTGGGAGCAGAAGCATTAATGTTTTCGGTTCTCTTGAATTGAACTTTCAGGATTTGTCAAACTTCACAAATCTTTACTCTTGAAAATCCTAAAGCTACGATTATTTTGGAATGGAGGGGGTACATTTTAATATGCATTGTACACGAGTATATATTAAAAAAAGATGCAACTTACCTCAGTTCATGCATGGTTCCAGGTATAATCTCCTTGGTTGCAAAAAAAGTTAGATATGCGTATGAATATATATACCATGTTCAAACTCACAACAAAGATTGATGCCCCCTTTTACATCTGATTTACAAATGCCATTATCTCGGGTTCAAATAGATGAATGCACTTCCTATGAATTTGAATCTTCGAAACCCCCTTTATGTTGAATTCGACATGTATTTTATTTCCTAGCTAGCAATTTGGAATGTATCCATGCAAGTGACAAATGTATAAAGTGCTTCACACTAACAACATGGAGTGCACTAATTAATGTCTATATATGAATTGCAAAAGCATCCATTGCCTCTATTTCAAACCGGTCTCACTCTATGGATCGATAATATGAAATAAACACATGCACATGCTAGAATTCAATAGAGTATGGGTGTCTGATAGACCAATTTTCGTCCATACGCAATTTTGCAAAATTCATGATCTCATCCAAAAATAATAATGCCATTTATATTTTAATTTAATGCTTAGAACCGCCTTTTACATGTAGATATCTCTCTATCTAACGCATAAGTGCACACACTTTATATGCATCGGCATTTCTCTTTCACACATGCTCACAATCTCTCTCAAGGTGTCGGGGTGTCTCACGCACATGCTCTCTTTGTTTCTCTATCTCTCTTTCTGACTACTATGTACCACTCTTTTCACTAATCTCAGTTGGAAAACACTATTTCTCTCACATGCATATATACACATGCACGGTCTCTACTAGCCCTCTATACCCACATATATGTGCCTACGTGTCTCCCGCACGCACATTATCTTTAGGCCTCTCTCGCACACATTGCCCCCCCGACACACCTCTCTAATAGTAGTTGGCAGATATGATTTCATCATATCATTCGGTAGGATATCCCTAGCTGTTAGGCTGGATGGTAATACGAGGCAAAGTTTTACCCTAGTTCGGATCGGACCCTTGCAGTTGAAGAAAGAGCCTACTCCTGGTACTGTATATTAGTGTTAGGGGTGTGTACAAAGTACACGTGAATACCAGGCATTGTGCGTGTGTGTATACTATCGATGAACTAGCCCCCAAGCTTGTATAACATACTAAGGGCCTAGGGTTACAAATCATATATAGTCGTCTTATCACCAGTGGGGATAGAGTCCTCCGCGACTCTGGTAGCTTTGTGTTATACGCCGAGTCCTCCACATGGGTCTCCGTATAACACGTCTCGGTCCAACCTATTTGTGGCGCGGGATGGAACCGACCCATGAGTCTTCATGTTGACCCACCACAACTAGAAATGATGTGCCCACCACACCCCACACGCAATCGGCCACTAAGAAAATAAGCATATACAATAGTACAACAGTATCTAGCTCACGATACGTCTCCATATTTTGTTGATGACACTGACGGACTTTGCATTTGATGCGTGCTCCGTATTTTGTTGACGACACTTATGGTCATTGTATTTGAAGCGAAAGCACGATATGGTCACTAGACTTCATAATAAGCTCATAACGGTCACCACATACATTTTGTCGTGCTAACCAACATGTGGTTGGATGGTTAGAGGATAATGGTTTCTCGAGCCCACCAAGGTTAAAGTGCCGGTGCTCGCATTTATCTTGTGTTAATTTTAGTATTTTCCGGCAATGTACGTTCAGTGGGAGGAGATGTTCCACTCGACTACGAGGCACCTATGGTGACTTCGTAAAATCTCAAGATCATATATGCTGGCCCACTCTCTCGAAGGTGCGGCGGCGGACCGGCGGTGGGGAGTGGTTCCGGGGAGGGCGGGCCGGCCGCGGGCGGCGGGGGC
>NC_041391.1:86967787-86983623 GCF_002162155.2 Triticum dicoccoides | reverse complement strand
GTGGAGTTTTATGATAAACTGGAGGCCCTTGATTTCGTATCCAACGGCTGGAAAATCTAATGACCAGAGATGAAAAAGTCAGTCGACTGACGTGTAGCCTCACCCTGCACATACACATGCACGCATGTAGGCGTGCAACACTGACACGTACACATAATGTACACATGCACGCATGCTGGCGTGCAACACTGACACGTACACATGCACTCACGAACACACGCACGTATGCACCCATGCATGCAACACTGAAACACACCCTTGCACGTACGCACCCATGCATGCAACACTGAAACGCACCCTTGCGCGCACGCAACACTCGCACGCCTGGATGCACACAGCACACGACGCAAGACACACGCTTAACTACATGAAAAAGATGACGTCACACTCAATGAACAATCATCTGTTTATGAAATGCCTGCTTCTGACCGCCCTGGCCCACCAAAGGTTCCTCTGCTGTGCGCTGCCTGCGTTGGGTCATTGACATGCAGGCCATGCACCTAAAGAGCCCACACATCAGTGGAAGAACGGTGCGGTGTCCTAGGTCAGAGTCGAGGGCGCCACTCACGGCACGCCCGGCTGAACATGCCTCCGTGCCGCATTCAAACGCCTCCATGAAACCCGCCCGTGTGGAAGCCGAGAAACCCACTGTGGACACACGTCCGTTCATGACCTGGCCGGCATTAAACGCAACGCTGGCCGAGCTCCTCCCGTCCGCCGTCTATTTAATCTCCTATTTAAAGCGCGCCAGCTCGCCTCCTTGGACAGTGGAGAGTTCGTCGTTAGCCCCTGAAGCCAGCCGGCCATCTCCACGTTGCCTCCGGCGA
This sequence comes from Triticum dicoccoides, assembly GCF_002162155.2. Lineage (NCBI taxonomy): Eukaryota > Viridiplantae > Streptophyta > Magnoliopsida > Poales > Poaceae > Triticum > Triticum dicoccoides. The sequence continues at coordinate 86,982,796 of NC_041391.1, read as the reverse complement.
CAGTAGCAAGCGCACCGTCGAGCTTATCCACGGCTACCATTGGGAACCGACGCTGCCCTGCTATAAATAGCGCCCCCGGCCTCCCTCGCTCTCGTCAACAGCCTCAAGTCAGCCGTAGCCAACTCTCCTCGCAGCAGTTTGACCAGAGGAGGTCGTCATCCTCGCCTCCGGCAAGTGCAGCCGCCGCCGCACTCCGGTTGGTTGCTTCACAGCCAGAGCCCCTCCGACCCTATACTCGCCGCCTCTAGTCTTTCCTGGACACAGCGGAGCCGTCTCATCCCTTAATTCCGATCGAGAGCCACCGTAGACCGAAACCCCAAACCAACCTGAAACCTCCGTCCGCCTCAGAGCTCGCCGCCGGCGACCCTGTCCACCACCCCGACAGTGGTGACCATCGAGAGAACCACTAGCTCATGGGGAACCTATCCCCGTGCCTAGTACCCCGCGGGGAGTAGCCTTCCGCCGGCTGGTGTCGCTGGAACTCGCCTCTGCTCCCTGGCCAGGAAAGCGGGAGGGAGGGGGATGAACCTGACAGCGCGGGCCCCCCTGTTAGTGACCCATCTCCGCCACCACGTGTTTTAAGTGGGGGCGTAAACCTCGAAGTACGTCTCCTCTGCCAGAAAGTGTATTCTAATTGAAACGTTTTCTTTTTCTTTTCTTTTTTAAACAGAATGTTGACTAAACTTTGACCGGCTATAACTTTTTAAATATAAGTCCAAATGACTTGATTCTTTTTCTGTTGTTTCTCAAATATTGTCTAGTTTATTTTCAGATTTAATTGAAAAATTTTCAGATAACTTTTTGGTACTGTTTTTGAAACTATATATTGATTTAAAAATATTTTAAATAGGATTTTTGGAGAGAGGAGAAAACCTTCAAAAGTTTTGGAGCACACTTTTTCACTGACAGCAAAGAACGCGTCTTTGCCGTATGCTATTTTTGTGGCATACAGCAAATTCATAGATTGGCTGACGGCAAAATCTTTGCCGTCTGTCTGATGAAAAGCTGACGGCAAAGTTTTCTTTGCCAACTTATCTTTGCCGTCTGACTTTGCTGTCTGCTTCCTGACGGCAAACTCTTTGCCGTCTGGATTTAGATCTTTGCCGTCTGTAATCCACAGACAGCAAATTACCTGTTTCCCGTAGTGCTTATGAGTGGCGATCGGGGACGAGGGATGGTCTTTTCCTACCAATCTATCCCCCTAGGAGCATGCGCGTAGTGCTTTGTTTTTGATGACTTGTAGATTTTTGCAATAAGTATATGAGTTCTTTTGACTAATGTTGAGTCCATGGATTATACGCACCCTCACCCTTCCACCATTGCTAGCCTCTCTTGTGCCGCGCAACTTTCGCCGGTACCATACACCCACCATATACCTTCCTCAAAACAGCCACCATACCTACCTATTATGCCATTTCCGTAGCCATTCCGAGATATATTGTCATGCAACTTTCCACCGTTCTGTTCATATGACACGCATTACCGCTACAAAAAAAGACACATTTGTGACATTTTGGGCCGAACAAAAAAAATTTATGTCATACATATGACACTTCTATGACGATAATTGTGACAGAACCCGGTATCATCATAGATGTGGTGGGCTCCTACTTCTGTGACAAAAAATCATGATAGAAAATGGGCTTTTCGTCCTAGGCGGGCCGGAGACGCAGCTGCATGACATTCTTTGGGCCGTCCATGACGGAAAAACCGTGCTAGAAGCGAGGGGGAGGAAAATTTTGGGGAGTTGCCGGTTACGGTTGGAGGTCGGGGGCTGAGCGATGCGCGTTTCTCTCATACACGTACGCATGTGTGTGCGAGGCGTTGGCTCTAACTGAACCCGAGCGAGGCGTTGGCTCTAACTGAACCCGAGCGATTGCACTGCAGGCTACGCATTACTGAACCCGAGCGATCGATCGATGGCTGTTAACTGAACCCGATGGAGCGATTCATTCGCTACTACTGCTAACTAAAGCCGATCGATTGGATGAACAGTGAGCGTTGCAGGGGGGTTTGGATGAACAGTGAGCGGTGGCGTTGCCTCTGGATGAACAGGACCCCGTGGTGTGGGGAGTTGGATGAACAGTAGACGGTGGTGGGGTGGCCCTGGAGGGGTGGTTGAACAGGACCCCGTGGTGTGGAGGGCTGGATGAACAGTAGAGGGTGGAGTGCTGGATGAACAGTAGACGGTGGAGGGGTGGTTGAACAGTAGGCGGTGGAGTAGCGCGCGGTGGAGGCTGGATGAACACGAGCCCGTGGAGGCTGGAGGAGGTCGACGGTATCCCATGGAGGCTGGAGGAAGTCGACGGTGGAGATGAACAGTATCCCCTGGAGTCCCGTTTTGCGGTATGCCACACCCCTCCCGATGAATAGGACTCCCGTTTCGACCGTAGCGCTCCAACACAAGTCCGTTTCGTCCGTTTTGCGGTACGCCACACCCCTCTCTATCAACAGGACCCCCGTTTCGACCGTAGGAGGTCCACTTCCTCCGTTTTGCGGTACGCCACACCCCTCCCGATCAACAGGACCCCCGTTTCGACCGTAGGAGGTCCATTTCCTCCATTTTGCGGTATGCCAGACCCCTCCCGATGAACAGGATCCCGTTTCGAACGTGGTCGGTCGAACACAAGGCCATTTTCTCCGTTGTGCGGTACGCGAGGCCTCGTTTCCCTCGCGTGTTCCGTCCAAGCCCTCCCAATGAACACGACCACGCATTCCGTTCCGACCCAGCCGGTTGGCTCCCCATGAACACGACGACGCTGTTTCTCCGTTCCAACCCAGCCATGTACAGGAGCCATCGCCGTACGTATGCGCGAGTAGGCGTTCGAGACCCCGCCCGTATGTACACATACGTGGCCGTATTTTCTTTCTTGCACCCTGGCCGCTGTACGTACGTGTACATGCTACGTGCGCGCCTCTACTACGACACGTGTGCGCCTCTACATCCACCAGTATATATGTACGTACACGTTCGCGACCAGAATGACAATGCTACGTACGCTTCGACCAGGTGGGTTCCGACTGTCAGGCACTTTCTTGCGTGCGAAAATGTAGCTGGTGGGTCCCAGCAGTCAGAGGGGTGAATCGTTTTTTGGCCCGGACGCACTTCCTTTGCGTGCGAAGATGTAGTTAGTGAGTCCCAGCAGTCACGGGGGCGAATCAATTTTTTTTGCCCGGACGGGCTTCCTTGCGTGCGAAGATGTAGCTCGTGGGTCCCAGCAGTCAGGGGGCGAATCGTTTTTTTTGCCCGGACGCACTTCCTTGCGTGTGAAGATGTAGCTGGTGGGTCCCAGCAGTCAGGGGGAAATGTTTTTTTCGCGAAATACAGTGGCCCATCCGATGGGTCCTTGCTGTCAGGTGGAGGAATCATTATTTTGCACGTAATAAGGAGGCACTTCCTTGCTACGGCCGTGGACCCAACTGTCAGCCTCTCCACGTATAGTCCACGTCCGATGGAAGTCGTTCCTTGACCACGTTGACCACGCCGCGCCGAAAGCACCACGGCGGTGGACGACGGCGAGGCCTAGGAAGGGGACGACTCTGAGCCGGGGAAGACGCAGCAGTGGATGCCCACGCGAAGAGGAGTACGAGGGTTCACTGGTTCGGCTGCGGTGTGAGGCTGCTGTCGCCGCAGAATAACAGGGGGTGTGGGTGAGTAGAGGGATGGCCTGGACAGCGCTGGGAGTAGTAGGGGCAGTGAGGCTTCCGCGGCATCACAGCCGGCCACGGGAGGCAGGAGCACGCGACACTGTTGGAAATATGCCCTAGAGGGAATAATAAAAGGATTATTATTATATTTCCTTGTTCATGATAATTGTCTTTTATTCATGCTATAATTGTATTATCCGGAAATCGTAATACACGTGTGAATACATAGACCACAATATGTCCCTAGTGAGCCTCTACTTGACTAGCTCGTTGATCAACAGGTAGTCATGGTTTCCTGACTATGGAAATTAGATGTCATTGATAACGGGATCACATAATTAGGAGAATGATGTGATGGACAAGACCCAATCCTAAGCATAGCACAAGATCGTGTAGTTCGTTTGCTAGAGCTTTTCCAATGTCAAGTATCTTTTCCTTAGACCATGAGATCATGTAACTCCCGGATACCATAGGAGTGCTTTGGGTGTACCAAACGTCACAACGTAACTGGGTGACTATAAAGGTGCACTACAGGTATCTCCGAAAGTGTCTGTTGGGTTGACACGGATCGAGACTGGGATTTGTCACTCCGTATGACGGAGAGGTATCTCTGGGCCCACTCGGTAATGCATCATCATAATGAGCTCAAAGTGACCAAGTGTCTAGTCACGGGATCATGCATTACGGTACGAGTAAAGTGACTTGCCGGTAACGAGATTGAACGAGGTATTGGGATACCGACGATCGAATCTCGGGCAAGTAAAATACCGATTGACAAAGGGAATTGTATACGGGATTGCTTGAATCCTCGACATCGTGGTTCATTCGATGAGATCATCGAGGAGCATGTAGGAGCCAACATGGGTATCCAGATCCCGATGTTGGTTATTGACCGGAGAGCCATCTCGGTCATGTCTACGTGTCTCCCGAACCCGTAGGGTCTACACACTTAAGGTTCGGTGACGCTAGGGTTGTAGAGATATGAGTATGCAGCAAACCAAAAGTTGTTCGGAGTCCCGGATGAGATCCCGGACGTCACGAGGAGTTCTGGAATGGTCCGGAGGTAAAGATTTATATATAGGAAGTCCAGTTTCGACCACCGGGAAAGTTTCGGGGGTCACCAGTATTGTACCGGGACCACCGGAAGGGTCCTGGGGGTCCACCGGGTGGGGCCACCTATCCCGAAGGGCCCCATGGGCTGAAGTGGCGTGGGAACCAGACCCTGGTGGGCTGGTGCGCCCCACCCAAGGGCCCAAGGCGCCAAGGGTTGGAAACCCTAGGGGGCGTTGCCCCCCCGAGGGGGCATGTGCCCCCCTGGTTGGAAACCCTAAGGGGGCCGTTGCCGCTGGGGGCCGTCGCCCCCCTCTAGATGGGATCTCCAAGGGGGCATGCGCCCCCCTGGTCCCTATATATAGTTGAGGGGAGGGAGGGCAGCCGCATCCTGAAGTCTTGGCGCCTCCCTCCCCCCTTGCTACACCTCCTCCTCCCGTAGTCGCTTGGCAAAGCCCTGCCGGAATTCTGCTGCATCCACCACCACGCCGTCGTGCTGCTGGATCTTCATCAACCTCTCCTTCCCCCTTGCTGGATCAAGAAGGAGGAGACGTCATGTTGACCGTACGTGTGTTGAACGCGGAGGTGCCGTCCGTTCGGCGCTAGGATCTCCAGTGATTTGGATCACGACGTGTACGACTCCCTCAACCCCGTTCTCTTGAACGCTTCCGCTCGCGATCTACAAGGGTATGTAGATGCACTCCCCTCTCTCGTTGCTAGATGAACTCATAGATTGATCTTGGTGAACGTAGATTTATTTATTTATTTTATGCAACGTTCCCCAACAGTGGCATCATGAGCTAGGTCTATGCGTAGTTCTCTATTGCACGAGTAGAACACAAATCTGTTGTGGGTGTAGATGTTGTCAACTTTGTTGATGCTACTACTCTTATTTTGCTTCAGCGGTATTGTGGGATGAAGCGGCCCGGACCGACCTTACACGTACGCTTATGTGAGACAGGTTCCACCGACTGACATGCACTAGTTGCATAAGGTGGCTAGCGGGTGTCTATCTCTCCCACTTTTGTTGGAGCAGATTCGATGAAAAGGGTCCTTATGAAGGGTAAATAGAAGTTGACAAATCACGTTGTGGTTATTCATAGGTAAGAAAACGTTCTTGCTAGAACCCTATTGCAGCCACGTAAAAGATGCAACAACAATTAGAGGACGTCTAACTTGTTTTTGCAGCAATTGCTTTGTGATGTGATATGGCCAAAAGTTGTGATGAATGATGAATGATATATTGTGATGTATGAGATCATGTTCTTGTAATAAGAATCACGACTTGCATGTTGATGAGTATGACAACCGGCAGGAGCCATAGGAGTTTTCTTAATTATTGTATGACCTGCGTGTCAATGATTGAACGCCACGTAATTACTTTACTTTATTGCTAAACCGTTAGCCATAGTAGTAGAAGTAATAGTTGGCGAGCAACTTCATGGAGACACGATGATGGAGATCATGATGATGGAGATCATGGTGTCATGCCGGTGACGAAGATGATCATGGAGCCCCAAAGATGGAGATCAAAGGAGCTATATGACATTGGCCATATCATGTCACTACTATTTAATTGCATGTGATGTTTATTATGTTTATGCATCTTGTTTACTTAGAATGACGGTAGTAAATAAGATGATCCCTCATAATAATTTCAAGAAAGTGTTCCCCCTAACTGTGCACCGTTGCTAAAGTTCGTCGCTTCGAAGCACCACGTGATGATCGGGTGTGATAGATTCCTACGTTCACATACAACGGGTGTAAGACAGATTTACACATGCAAAACACTTAGGTTAACTTGATGAGCCTAGCATGTACAGACATGACCTCGGAACACAGAGACCGAAAGGTCGAACATGAGTCGTATGGAAGATACGATCAACATGGAGATGTTCACCGATGATGACTAGTCCGTCTCACGTGATGATCGGACACGGCCTAGTCGACTCGGATCATGTAACACTTAGATGACTAGAGGGATGTCAAATCTGAGTGGGAGTTCATTAAATAATTTGACTAGATGAACTTAATTATCATGAACTTAGTCTAAAAATCTTTGCAAATATGTCTTGTAGATCAAATGGCCAACGCTCATGTCAACATGAACTTCAACGCGTTCCTAGAGAAAACCAAGCTGAAAGATGATGGCAGCAACTATACGGTCTGGGTCCGGAACATGAGGATCATCCTCATAGCTGCCAAGAAAGCATATGTCCTAGAAGGACCGCTAGGTGATGCACCCATCCCAGAGAACCAAGATGTCATGAACGCTTGGCAGTCACGTGCTGAAAATTACTCCCTCGTTCAGTGCGGCATGCTTTACAGCTTAGAACCGGGGCTCCAAAAGCGTTTTGAGCAACACAGAGCATATGAGATGTTCGAGGAGCTGAAAATGGTTTTCCAAGCTCATGCCCGGGTCGAGAGATATCAAGTCCCCGACAAGTTCTGTAGTTGTAAGATGGAGGAAAATAGTTCTGTCAGTGAGCACATACTCAGAATGTCTGGGTTGCACAACCGCCTGTCCCAGCTGGACATTAACCTCCCGGACGAGGCGGTCATTGACAGAATCCTTCAGTCGCTCCCACCGAGCTACAAGAGCTTTGTGATGAACTACAATATGCAGGGGATGGTGAAAACTATTCCTGAAGTATTTTCAATGCTGAAGTGAGCAGAGGTGGAAATCAAGAAGGAACATCAAGTGTTGATGGTCAATAAAACCACTAAGTTCAAGAAGGGCAAGGGTAAGAAGAACTTCAAGAAGGACGGCAAGGATGTTGCCGCACCCGGTAAGCCAGTTGCCGGGAAGAAGTCAAAGAATGGACCAAAGCCTGAGACTGAGTGCTTTTATTGCAAAGGAAAGGGTCACTGGAAGCGGAACTGCCCCAAATACTTAGCGGACAAGAAGGCCTGCAACACTAAAGGTATATGTGATATACATGTAATTGATGTGTACCTTACCAGTACTCGTAGTAACTCCTAGGTATTTGATACCGGTGCCGTTGCTCATATTTGTAACTCACAGCAGGAGCTGCAGAATAAGCGAAGACTGGCGAAGGACGAGGTGACGATGCGCGTCAGGAATGGTTCCAAGGTCGATGTGATCGCCGTCGGCACGCTGCCTCTACATTTACCCACGGGATTAGTTTTAAACCTCAATAATTGTTATTTAGTGCCAAGTTTGAGCATGAACATTGTATCTGGATCTCGTTTAATACGAGATGGCTACTCATTTAAATCCGAGAATAATGGTTGTTCTATTTATATGAGAGATATGTTTTATGGTCATGCCCCGATGGTCAATGGTTTATTCTTAATGAATCTCGAACGTAATGTTACACATATTCATAGTGTGAATACCAAAAGATGTAAAGTTGATAACGATAGTCCCACATACCCTCTGTTGGAAAAGGCAGTGCCTAGGAGGAGCTTAGGCACACCTAGGCGCTAGGCAATGGCTAAACGCCTTGCCTAGGGCATAAATGGAGGTCTAGGCAGGGCAAGCAAGAAATTGACTACTCAAGCAAGAAATCATGCGACATACTGCACTGATATGCCAAACCAGCTATATTCCAATGGCAGTAGACGGTTATTAACTTATTTATATGCCCTATACTAATATCAACACCCATATAATAATCACAAATACACTACGAGTAAAACTATATTACCGCCTAGGCCGCGCCTAGGGTGCTTAGGCACCGCCTAGGCACTAGGCAAAGGCCAACCGACTCGCTTACGCCTACCACTTTTTCCAACCTTTCACATACCTGTGGCACTGCCGCCTTGGTCACAATGGTGTCAAGCGCATGAAGAAGCTCCATGCTGATGGACTTTTAGAGTCTCTCGATTATGAATCATTTGACACATGCGAACCATGCCTCATGGGCAAAATGACCAAGACTCCGTTCTTCGGAACAATGGAGCGAGCAACCAACTTATTGGAAATCATACATACTGATATGTGTGGTCCAATGAGTGTTGAGGCTCACGGAGGATATCGTTATGTTCTCACTGATGACTTGAGTAGATATGGGCATGTCTACTTGATGGAACACAAGTCTGAGACCTTTGAAAAGTTCAAGGAATTTCAGAATGAGGTAGAGAATCAACGTGACCGAAAGATAAAGTTCTTACGATCAGATCATGGAGGAGAATATTTAAGTCACGAATTTGGTACGCACTTAAGGAAATATGGAATCGTTTCACAACTCACGCCGCCTGGAACACCTCAGCATAACGGTGTGTCTGAACGTCGTAATTGCATTCTATTGGATATGGTGCGATCTATGATGTCTCTTACCGATTTACCGCTATCATTTTGGGGATACGCTCTAGAGACTGCTACATTCACTTTAAATAGGGCTCCGTCTAAATCCGTTGAGACGACACCTTATGAATTATGGTTTGGGAAGAAACCTAAGCTATCATTTCTAAAAGTTTGGGGATGCGATGCTTATGTCAAGAAACTTCAACCTGAAAAGCTCGAACCCAAGTCGGAAAAATGCGTCTTCATAGGATACCCTAAGGAAACCATTGGGTATACCTTCTACTTAAGATCCGAGGGCAAGATCTTTGTTGCCAAGAACGGATCCTTTCTGGAAAAAGAGTTTCTCTCGAAAGGAGTAAGTGGGAGGAAAGTAGAACTCGATGAAGTACTACCTCTTGAACCGGAAAGTAGTGCAGCTCAGGAAAATGTTCCTGTGGTGCCTACACCAACTGGAGAGGAAATTAATGATGATGATCAAGGTACTTCGGATCAAGTTGCTACTGAACTTCGTAGGTCCACAAGGACATGTTCCACACCAGAGTGGTATGGCAACCCTGTCCTGGATATCATGTTGTTAGACAGCGGTGAACCTTCGAACTATGAAGAAGCGATGGCGGGCCCAGATTCCAACAAATGGCTTGAAGCCATGCAATCCGAGATAGAATCCATGTATGAAAACAAAGTATGGACTTTGATAGACTTGCCCGATGATTGGCGAGCGATAGAAAACAAATGGATCTTTAAGAAGACGGACGCGGATGGTAATATTACCATCTATAAAGCTCGACTTGTCACTAAGGGTTATCAGCAAGTTCAAGGGGTTGACTACGATGAGACTTTCTCTCCCGTAGTGAAGCTGAAGTCCGTCTGAATCATGTTAGCAATTGCCGCATACTATGATTATGAGATATGGCAGATGGACGTAAAAACGGCATTCCTTAACGGACATCTTATGGAAGAACTGTATATGATGCAGCCGAAAGGTTTTGTCGATCCTAAGAATGCTAACAAGGTGTGCAAGCTCTAGCGATCCATTCATGGGCTGGTGCAAGCATCTCGGAGTTGGAACATTCGCTTTGATGAGATGATTAAAGCGTTTGGGTTTATGCAGACTTATGGAGAAGCCTGCATTTACAAGAAAGTGAGTGGGAGCTCCGTAGCATTTCTCATATTATATGTAGATGACATACTTTTGATGGGAAATGATATAGAACTTTTGGACAGCATTAAGGCCTACTTGAATAAGTGTTTTTCAATGAAGGACCTTGGAGAAGCTGCTTATATATTAGGCATCAAGATCTATAGGGATAGATCGAGGCGCCTCATAGGTCTTTCACAAAGCACATACCTTGATAAGATATTGAAGAAGTTCAATATGGATCAGTCCAAGAAAGGGTTCTTGCCTATGTTGCAAGGTGTGAGATTGAGCTCGGCTCAATGCCCGACCACGGCAGAAGAGAAAGAAGAGATGAGTGTCATCCCCTATGCCTCAGCCATAGGATCTATTATGTATGCCATGCTGTGTACCAGACCTGATGTAAACCTTGCCATAAGTTTGGTAGGAAGGTACCAAAGTAATCCCGGCAAGGAACACTGGACAACGGTCAAGAATATCCTGAAGTACCTGAAAAGGACAAAGGACATGTTTCTCGTTTATGGAGGTGATGAAGAGCTCGACGTAAAGGGTTACGTCGACGCTAGCTTTGACACAGATCTGGATGACTCTAAGTCACAAAACGGATACGTGTATATGTTGAATCGTGGAGCAGTAAGCTGGTGCAGTTGCAAGAAGAGCGTCATGGCGGGATCTACATGTGAAGCGAAGTAAATGGCAGCCTCGGAGGCAGCGCATGAAGCAGTATGGATGAAGGAGTTCATCACCGACCTAGGAGTCATACCCAATGCATCGGGGCCGATCACTCTCTTCTGTGACAACACTGGAGCTATTGCCCTTGCCAAGGAGCCCAGGTTTCACAAGAAGACCAGGCACATCAAGCGTCGTTTCAACTCCATCCGTGAAAATATTCAAGATGGAGACATAGATATTTGCAAAGTACATACGGATCTAAATGTCGCAGATCCGTTGACTAAACCTCTTCCGCGAGCAAAACATGATCAACACCAGAACTCTATGGGTGTTCGATTCATCACAATGTAACTAGATTATTGACTCTAGTGCAAGTGGGAGACTGTTGGAAATATGCCGTAGAGGCAATAATAAAAGGATTATTATTATATTTCCTTGTTCATGATAATTGTCTTTTATTCATGCTATAATTGTATTATCCAGAAATCGTAATACACATGTGAATACATAGACAACAATATGTCCCTAGTGAGCCTCTAGTTGACTAGCTCGTTGATCAACAGATAGTCATGGTTTCCTGACTATGGACATTAGATGTCATTGATAATGGGATCACATCATTAGGAGAATGATGTGATGGACAAGACCCAATCCTAAGCATAGCACAAGATCGTGTAGTTCGTTTGCTAGAGCTTTCCCAATGTCAAGTATCTTTTCCTTAGACCATGAGATCGTGTAACTCCCGGATACCGTAGGAATGCTTTGGGTGTACCAAACGTCACAACGTAACTGGGTGACTATAAAGGTGCACTACAGGTATCTCCGAAAGTGTCTATTGGGTTGACATGGATCGAGACTGGGATTTGTCACTCCGTATGACGGAGAGGTATCTCTGGGCCCACTCGGTAATGCATCATCATAATGAGCTCAAAGTGACCAAGTGTCTGGTCACGGGATCATGCATTACGGTACGAGTAAAGTGACTTGCCGGTAACGGGATTGAACGAGGTATTGGGATAACGACGATCGAATCTCGGGCAAGTAAAATATCGATTTGCAAAGGGAATTGTATACGGGGTTGCTTGAATCCTCGACATCGTGGTTCATCCGATGAGATCATCGAGGAGCATGTAGGAGCCAACATAGGTATCCAGATCCCGTTGTTTGTTATTGACCGGAGAGCCGTCTCGGTCATGTCTACGTGTCTCCCGAATCCGTAGGGTCTACACACTTAAGGTTCGGTGACGCTAGGGTTGTAGAGATATGAGTATGCAGCAAACTGGAAGTTGTTCGGAGTCCCGTATGAGATCTCGGACATCACGAGGAGTTCCGGAATGGTCCGGAGGTAAAGATTTATATATAGGAAGTCCAGTTTCGGCCACCGGGAAAGTTTCGGGGGTCACCAGTATTGTACCGGGACCACCGGAAGGGTCCCGGGGGTCCACCGGGTGGGGCCACCTATCCCGGAGGGCCCCATGGGCTGAAGTGGCGTGGGAACCAGACCCTGGTGGGCTGGTGCGCCCCACCCAAGGGCCCAAGGCACCTAGGGTTGGAAACCCTAGGGGGCCATTGCCCCTCCCCCCCGAGGGGCATGCGTCCCCCCTGGTTGGAAACCCTAAGGGGGTCGTTGCCCCCGGGGGCCGCCGCCCCCCCTAGATGGGATCTGCAAGGGGGCATGCGCCCCCCGGCCCCTATATATAGTGGAGGGGAGGGAGGGCAGCCGCACCCTAAAGTCTTGGCGCCTCCCTCCCCACTTGCTACACCTCCTCCTCCCGTAGTCGCTTGGTGAAGCCCTGCCGGAACTCTGCTGCACCCACCACCACGCCGTCGTGCTGCTGGATCTTCATCAACCTCTCCTTCCCCCTTGCTGGATCGAGAAGGAGGAGACGTCACGCTAACCTTACGTGTGTTGAACGCGGAGGTGCCGTCCGTTCGGTGCTAGGATCTCCGGTGATTTGGATCACGACGAGTACGACTCCCTCAACCCCGTTCTCTTAAACACTTCTGCTGGCGATCTACAAGGGTATGTAGATGCACTCCCCTCTCTCGTTGCTAGATGACCTCATAGATTGATCTTGGTGAACATAGAGACTTTTTTTATTTTATGCAATGTTTCCCAACAGGCACGACCGGCGCTGGTTTGGGCAGCTGGAGTAAGAAGAACAGAGGTTGAAGAAGCACTACGGCCGTTGGATGAACATCGTACGGTAACAGGAGCTAGAATCATTCATATTGACTAAGTTGACAAAGCCCTCCATCCCCGTCAACTTGGTAGGCCCACAAGTCAGCCTCCCAGTATGCTGGGTTCCAGCTGACAGGGGGAGTATTCATTTTTTTTGTGCGTAATAAGAGGCACTTCCTTGCGTGCGAAGATAGCTGGTGGGTCCGACAAGTCAGCTGGGGGACATGTTTTTTTCGTGAAATACAGAGGCCCTTCCGGTGGGTCCCAGATGTTAGGTGGATGAATCATTATTTTGCGCGTAATAAGGAGGCATTTCCTTGTGTGCGGCCGTGGACCCAGCTGCCAGCCTCTCCACGCACAGTCTACTTCCGATGGTGTTGTTCGTTGACCACATTGACCACGCCGCACCGAGCGCATCCAAGGTGGTGGACGATGGAGAGGCCCCGGACAGCAACGAGCCGGAGATGGAAAGACGCGGGAGTAGAGTCGCAAAGGGAGAGGTGTACGAGGGTTAACTGGTTCTAGTGCGGTGTGGTTCGGTAGTCGGTGGAGAAGAACAGGAGGTGTGGAGGGGTGAAGGGATGGCCTGGCCAACGGTGGAGTAGCGCTTCATAGCGAATCGTGCTAAGCAGAGCTGCTAGCAGCAGGAGGCGGGAGGTGGTCCCGGCGGCGCTGGAGGAAGAAGACGAGAGATTGAAGATGGATGCCGGTCGTTGGATGTAAATCCAACGACTAACATGTTAGAATCATTTGCTGACTAAATTGACAACGACTTGCGTTGGCTTCAACCTATTGGCCCACATTTCAGCCTCCAAAAATGTGGCACGTATTCAACCCGTTTTTTCAGAATTTACAGTCTTTTTTTGCGCGCTAGAATTTACAGTCAATTTGATCTTTTTTTTTGAATTACAGCCATTAGCCGGGCTGGACGAACAATTAATGTAGCGTCCATGCGGCCCATTTATTTTATTTCCTAAAAAATTACAGGCCATTTGCACTTTCTCGAAATACACGATTTTGCTGGGCTGATTCTAATTAAAATGTTGGGTTGGGCTAGCAATGTTATTAAAAAAAGGCTGAGCATTTTGTTATAAATATATTTAAATAATAAGTGATATTATTACATTCGTCCTCAAGTCTTACCAAGCTTTTAGTGCCAAAACAATCTAGGATTTTATTTGTTAAGAAATTATTTTTATAAGTTAATAAGATGTAGGATATTGTTTTCTTACATATGTAAGTATCTGTTAAATATATGATGACAATAAAAATAATATATAATAACATATAAAGTAATTTAAATATATATAATATAGTTAGAAGGGAAACATAAGTTGTACCTGGCGTTCCTATTCTTATATAGAAAAATAGAACAGACCTCTGCGTTTTCTTCAAAAAAATACATAAAATTGGGCTGCCAAAAATAAAACCTCGGATGGGAGGTCCATAGGCCGGTCGATACATGATGGCCCTAAGAAAATACAAACATGCCCTCCCATCCGAGGTCGTGGGCTGTGCATGTTAAAAATGAAAGCCTAGACGGGGCAGCCCAAAACCACGTCCAACACTTGCCAAAACTTCGTCCCTCGTTTTCTCTGTGTTTCGCACACTCGACATTGTGTGGGCATTTTGACTGTGCATCATATGAACATGTGCTATGCATGAATGTTGATTAACATGATGTTAACTGGCTGGTAGTTCCTTTTTCGACCATGAATGAAACTTCCAACATGATGTTAACCCTGTTGGAAAAGGCCGTGTTAATATAAATGCTCTGCCTCTGAAAGTTGCATTTTCTTATCTGAAATTGAACTTGTAGTTTCTTATCTGAAACTGAAACTTCCAGTTTCTTCTCGTCTGCACTTTTATACTCCTATGAAACTAAATTTTTTTTAAGTGCTAAAAATAGATCTCTAGAATTAATGAAATTCTTCATATGCTCAATACTGCAAATCTGAAATTCAAAAGACATTCATATCTGAAAGTACTCTCAAAATACACAACACAAAACACAATTCGCAACCTGCAAATACTGACAACCCTAAGCTCCTC
>NC_041391.1:86925075-86967455 GCF_002162155.2 Triticum dicoccoides | reverse complement strand
GGCGGCAGAGAGCCGCCCCGGGAGACGATGTGAACGGCGAGGGAGACGATGGTGGGGAACCATCGTTGGGCCAACTGCTTTTCTCCTCTTGCAGTTGGGTTCGGTCGACGAAGACTCCACCGGCTCGCTCTGGCAGGACACCCTCACAAACGGCACCCTATAGATGCTCGATCCTTCAATCTCTGGTGGATGCTCTATCTGGGATCGATACTCCCACCACTACTCCCTCACGATCGGATTCGGTGAATCTGTTTGCTCCATGGCCCAGAGGAGCAGCTCTATGTAATCCGGCGCGACTCCCTTCGGGAGTATTGCCGCCTTTTCGCTCTGTTGTAGATATTTGGCCATGGATGTCGCCGTCGCCGCTAGTTGGTCCTTGTTGTCAAACCAAGACTATATCTCCAACATCCTAGCTAGCTTCACAGGGTCGCCGTCTGCGATCCTCACATATTGGTTGTACTCCTCCATCGATCTACTTCTCCACAGCACCTTCACTCGCCGGCGGTGGTTTTTGAATGGAAGAGGAGAGGAGCAGAGCTGGTTTTGGATTAGAACGGGAGAGTAGCGACGCTGGTTTTGGACTGGAACAGGAGAGGAGGGGTGGTGGTTTTGAAATGGAAGAGGAGAGGAGTGACGCTGGATTTAGATTGGAATAGGATAGGAGCGGCGGTGGTTTAAGAGGAGAAGAGCGGAAGAACGACGCTGGTCTTGGAAGTATTTTTTGTTGTTTTGCGTATTTTGAGTCAAAGTTTGACGACGTACTGTATTTGACAAGCAAAATGTGAATGCATGTCACCAAAAATTGTATCGTTTGGTTCATATCTGAATGTACTTTCAAATTATACTATTTTTGCAATGTATAACATATATTTTATGTGCGAAAATCATGGTCAATTATGACCCAGAATAAAAGGGAGACTAGTTAATGTGGGGTCGCTTTCTTAATTGAAGGGTAAATTGATTTTGATTTTGATCCAGTCACAGCGCGCCGGCCCTCTCGCCCAATCCTAAATCGCTGCCGCACGCTCCTCTCTCTGTTCTCCATTACAAAACCACCTCCTCTCCTCTCCATCATCTCCATTCCAAAACCACCATCTCGCCTCTCCCTCTTCTGATCTTCTCCATTACAAAACCACCTCCTCTCCTCTCCATCATCTCCATTCCAAAACCACCTCCTCTCCTCTCCATCATCTCCATTCCAAAACCACCGTCTCGCCTCTCCCTCTTCTGATCTTCTCTCCATTGCAAAACCACCTCCTATCCTCTCCATCATCTCCATTCCAAAACCACCTCCTCTCCTCTCCCTCTTCTCTATTGCAAGACCACCGTCTCTCCTCCCATCTTCCAAAGCTAGCACCGGACCACTCAAAAGGACATCTATGGAGAGGATGCAGCAGCAAATCAGGCAGATCGACGGCGGCGACCAGGCAAAGTTAGCCAGGTTGAAGGAGATCCTTAGTTGGTTTGACGATGAGTGGGAGATTTCAAGGACGGTGCGGGCCATGTGGCAATGTATGCGAAAGAGCGAGATGACGGTGATGAGGGCGGCGATGTACATGTACACCTCGGCGGCAGTCACGCCGCAGTCCTCCAAGTTCATCGAGTATCTCCTATGGGCTATGGAGCAGACAGATTCGCCCGAGGCGACAGTCAGGTGGAGGTGGTGGGCGTACAGGTTGAAGGTCGAGCACCCAGAGGATAACGAATCGATCGAGTATGGTGTGTCGTTCATGAGGGTGCAGAGCCAGCCAGAGCCACAGGAGTATTCGTTCTCCCACCGCAAGAGGAGGCCGGATGGAGCGACGTCGCTTCCCCGCCGTTCTCCACGGTTCCCTCGACGCTCGCCTCGTTTCAATGGCGGCGATAGGGTTTAAGGTAAGCTTCGCACTAACCTAATCTTCCACCTACTCATGCTTACAATCAGTGTGACAGCTAATGAAAATCATGCTTACAATCAGTCTCCGAGTACTACGCCAATCACCCTAAAATAGCTCTGGACCTTTGGGTCAAAGTTGTGACATAGTGTACAAATAAAGAAAAATAGATTGGTGCTTTTTTCAGAAAAGGGTACTCCCTAGAAAACTACCAATATAAGCTACTAGTATTTGGTTAGAGGATTTGCTGCCGATCCGTCCACAGAGAGCGCCACACATCCCACTAGTGGTGGTGGATGCCAATGCGTGCATGCAGCATGGTTGGTGTCGGTAATTTTTACTTGGCACACCTCGCACTCTGCATATATGCCGGTTCCATACGTACATTTGTGCAGTTCCACCAAAATGCAGCTGAATAACCCTGTTTGCACAGATAATGAAAAAGCGTGATTACATTATAGTGGCACTAGTTGATGAAACATACAAAATAAATAGAATAAAATATTGCGATAGTATCATAGTATGCCATGCTGCGAGGGCGAGATGGGCCATGTGACGCCTCATACTGGACATCGTCCCAAGTCTCCCAGATACACCTTCTGCCAGTGATGAACATTAGTGTACATCAGTAGTACAAGGAGGCGCCTTGAGACATTAAAATCTCTATTTTTGTACATATCAACTAAAATTAAGCACCCCAGTTTGCAGAAACGCTTAAACATTAACAATGGGACTAGTTGATGAAACATACTTTAACAAAGAGAAGCACTTTCTTTATCTACATTGGAAATGAAATGATAGAGATGACACTCGCTCTATTTTAACTGTATTATTACTTCATTTTATCAGTGACACTAGGGTCGAGCAGGTGACAAACGAGGTGTACCGTGCGTCGCAAGGATGAAGGCCGGGGGTGCTTAGACTGGGATGCTGAAGCTGGCTCTTTCAGTCACCAACATGGATGATTCAATTCATGGGACCTTTTGGTGCAGTTCACCTAAAATGAAGCAATGTCCCGTGAGCTAGCAGCTTCTTCTTCAATTTTTTTTAAGAAAAGGGCTCCAGCCCCGGTTCCATTTCCATCAGAAAACGAAACCCATAGAGCTTCTTCTTCATTAGTTGCAATAAAATTGAGCAACATCAAGGTTCGTTCTGAACCTCCTGGAATGCTCAACTATAATTTGGATATCATGTGTGCAGTTCAACTAAGATCGAGCGTGAAATGTATATCTCTGTTTGCACAAAAAAGGTGGAAAGGAGGGTGACTAACAAGTGATGAAACATGCATCAAATGAAAAGAAGCATGTTCCTTATCTGAATGGCAATCCTACAAGGACTGTAGCAATTTCTAAAGCAGTGGCATTGCTAGATATTAGTGTGGGCATTAGGATTAACTATGACAATCGTTAAATACGACATTACTTTGGGCACGGGAGAGTAGGCGGACCAGGACAGTTGCATTTCTAACGAAAAGAACCAACTTATCTTAAGACTAGCTACAATGGTGAGTAACATACACTAGTAACATACACATATCCCTAGACTATGTTACTACCTTCATAGTGGGTAGTAACATAAGTGTGGTAACATGCAAAGCTTCATTTATTAGGTTATAGACTCATATTGCATTGGGACATGTGATGTTACAGTAACTAGCTAAGTGACTATAACTATCTCTCTCCTCATTAACTCACTGCCACATAAGCAAATTTTCTGAGTTGGACTCGATGTTACTGCTGAAGTTACTCCCACTGTGGCTAGTCTAATGGGAAATTTTAGCAGGACATGTAAAGAAGTGCGATTGATTCATATTACTGGAGGCATTACATTGAAAACAACATTGGTTTAACGTGTCCTTACTTTTAACAGTGCGACTGCTACATTTTACCAGTGGCATTACATAAAAGTGGCTCGGGGCAACAAACATCAGAATAGGATATCTGGGTTGGTCCCATTTTTGTTCGGTATAGCCACCTTATATTGTGCGAGGCTAGCAAATCTAGTGCTGGACTTACTCTGTTGACTTGTTCCCCAGTCCCCACTTTCTTTCCTTTTTCAACCAATAGATCGGGTTTATATTGAGTTTGTACTGCGTTTCCCTTTATTTCCCTATTAGACCTAGAGACCAGTTGGATAGCCAGTCTCTGCTACTTTTCGCCCCCATTATTTCCTCTTTCGACCAAGTCCTAGATTTAGGTAACAAATCCTCCCCCACCCCACCCCCTTTCTTCCTTGTTTGAATCAAGTAGTACTAGATTCGAGTGCATGAACTAGTTTTACCTCTTAAACATAAAAAAATTAGGTGGTTTTCGAATAGCTGATCGATCCTATCTACGAGGGGGCCTGAGAAATAGTAAAATTTACAAATGCAGCGACGTCAGGAGCTCGGGAAGTAGAGCAACGCCAGTTTCGAAGGAAGTTATACCTAATGGTCGCCGGGATATCGCTAGGTGGGCGGCGGGAGGCCGGATCTGCCCACACTACGACAGCGAGGAAGAAGGGGTTGGAGGCTCTCCCTCACCAGCGGTGCTTGGGAGAGAACATCAAGGCAGGCTGATCGGGACGCGCCCAGCAGTGGGTAAGAGCTGTCGCCGAGGACGACCGCGTGAACATTGCACCTTCTCACCTTCCCCGGCGGAGAGGATCCGGCTAGATCTGTGACCAGCGGTGAGCAGAGAGAGAGAAAGAGAGAGAGTGGCCACCGCTGTCGTGTTTAGGTCTGGAGAGGCCAAGACAGTGTGAAGAGAGCAACACTAGCAAGCAAGCGCGGAGGCTCCTGCCTTTATAGTGGAGTAGTACTTAGTTTTCTTTTGTCTACCGGAGCCGGCTTGACCTTGTCAATGACTGTCGAGAAGTCTTCATGCACGTGGCCCGGAGGCGCAATTGTCGTCATTTTGATCTGAAGCGCCGTATTATAACATATAACACGAAAAATGCCACATGACAAGAAATCATAACCTCACTGCCCAAAGGAGACAACATGAATCCCGACGGACAAACTAGACGAAGAACAAAGCTCAAATTAAAGATAAACTCGTAGAAAAGGGGTCCGTCGTTAGATGTCCTAATTAACATAGCCGGCTTGACCTAGATGGCAGCTGAGTAGTCACTGTTCGTGCATGTGCCCCCAATGACTAGCCCAACTCAGTTGTCGCTATTTAACACTCGCAGTGATCCGAAGCACATGACACCTAATTTTGCAAGATGACAATAAACCTTTTTTTAGTTTTCTCACCACAACTATAGCCATGTACAACACAGCCTGCACGATATGTAGACGATAGCCAATCCAGGCGTGTCTGCTGGAGTCTGGTCACATGCATGGACGAACTGATCTTCCGTGTCTTGCAGGGATCGTCTAGGCACCAACGTAGTACAACACTTCTCTAGTACTATCGCTCGTCTCCCTCTTCTATTAAGTCACCCGACTTGCGGGGCCGGGGAGTGTGCCTATGGTCGGTTCTCAATTGTCGTCCCACATGTATGTGCGACCGCAATATGACGCGCGTTCCATTCGGAGAGCAGCGTGCCAGACCGACCGACCGTCTGGGGTGTGACGCGAACGCGACGGGCGTGCTGTATACTCTGTACATGTGTACCGCCGTTTTCTAGATGCTTTGCTCCATGGCGCGGGCGCAATCCATGGATACAAAATTAGTAGTATACTGTATACTATTTAAAAGTCGAGGGCGGGGCTTTTCCTACCCGGTAGGCGGCGGGACAGTTCCGCCTAGTCGGGTCGACAGAGACGCGAGAAGACGAGGGAGTAGACTGCTGCAAACGTAGGGTTGTGTGATTTGACAGCGAGTTGTTGCTGGACAGGTGGGGCCCCATGATTTGACTTGCCATTATCATTTTAACTGCGGCGCTACGACCGACATGAGTCTCCCGATTCCTGACCACCTCCATACAGGTGCCTCTCCCAATGCTCCACCATGTAGTAGAGGCTGGCTCTTGCATGAGAGTCCACTTCTGCACTTTTTCCTTGCCTATCTTTCCTCCACATATGCAAAAATGCCATGTAAATCGCACTATTGTACTTACTTGCTCCTACAGGTGCTTAAGCTTGCCACATAGGCGTCAAGTATGATGTGGCAAGTTAATCAAGAAGAAAGAGACTAGTTTGGTGACCCAAGGAAGAAACGGTGCTAAGCGCGTGTACCTAGGTGAAAAGACAATTTTGAGTCTATAGCTAATTAAATCAAGCAAACTTAGCAACACCATTTCATTGGAAGAGGTCACTCCTTGGCAAATGCAATAAATACTAGTACTCCCTGTGTCCCATAATATAAGAATGTTTTTGACACTACACTAGTGTCAAAAACGTTCTTATATTATAGGACAGAGGGAGTACGAAGAAAGAGATAGAGAGGAGTAAACAAAATACACTTATAGCCAACCTTGTTGTAGTATGAGTGACTAAGTGATGACTATGTATGACATGCCAACACCATATAGCCTAACACACCATGTTAAATCTCCAAGGGCGCGACCGCACGAGGAACGCGACGGTCGTGGTAGGTGCGACCATGATACGGGCTGCTGGCAGCCCTTGGATCTGAGATCAAACGGCCGCATGCTAAGTTGCTGAAAATTTGTAGAATAACCCTCCAGGATAGGATATTCACACATAGGTCTAGAATCACGCCATGCAACCGTTCGATCTCAGATACAAGGGCTCTCGGAAGCCCGTATCATGGGAGAATGGAAAGCCACTACCCTGTCATTCACACACTGGCAGTTCGCTCCTACTCATCCCCGCACGTCCTTTAATACTACGGCGGTTTGCTCCTAGTCATCCCGTCCATTCACATTACGGCAGTTCCACTAATCCTAACCCTCCTCCCAAATCCATGGCGTCCCAAATCTCCCCGATCGGCAGTGAGTACAAGGTTAGAACCATCACCGGCGATGAGTTCGACGTCATCTACACCCGTACTTCCACGATGGTGAATGGATGCCTTTCTTGCTTCAGACGCATGTTCGAAGACTCAGATGATGAGTGGGTCACTGGGCTAGATGTTGAGTACACCACAGTTGTGGGACAATAGAAGGATCTAAAGGACGAAGAGAGGAAGAAGCCCGCCGTGATCCAGGTTTGCGTACATAACGTTTGCTTGGTCTACCACATATGCCATGCCGACGTTGAGTGCCAGGATTTTAAGAACTTCCTCGAGGACAAAATAGTCAAATTCATTACTGTAGACTTTATGAATGATTAAGAAATCCTGCGTCGGATAGGCCTCGTTGTAGGCAACCCCTTTGACCTTTAGAAGAACCGGCTGGTGCCCTCTCGTCAGCCCTCAATGCTGACCCTGGCAGGAGCCATGGTTCATCCTTCGTACCGTAAACTGGAGAAACCTCATTACACGTTTCATCGTCATGCATGGCAGCGGAATGTACTAGATATAAACCACATCCACTATGTTGCAATGGATGGCTACCTTTGTTTCAATATCTACAAGGTTGGATGAAGAGCAACAGCCAAGTTGGCGGTTCAAGCAAAGAAGTATCGGCCAAGAGGAAGACGGACAAGGACGAAGTCAAGGATGTGGACGAGGACTCCGAGTAAGGTGGCAGTGTCGTTGCTCATGGCTGTTCTAAACTTCTAATGAGTGTCTACCGGATTAGTTACATAGTTTAATTCCAGGTGTGCTTAGTTTAATTTGAGGGGTGTGTTGTGCTAAGCCCCCAGCAGAACTATGTTATGTTTCTTCTCGTTATTTTAACTCTTCAGTATGTACATACTAGTACTAGTATTTCATTCATAGAATTTAGCACCCCAATTAAGCACGTACTAGCTTTTTTAATAGTGCTATATGCATAATTTGGCGACGCTCTCTATATGTACCACCTTTTTTAAAAATTTCAATTTTTGCTCCATGGCGCAATCCATCGATAGTACTACTGTACAAAAGTATACATTTTTAAAAGGCTAGCGTACTGTTCATCATATATATATATATATATATATATATAGCCACTTTATTCTCAACCTAGAACGATGTGCATGCCATGTAGTAAACCGATCTGGAGGAAGTATAGTAAAAATGATGTGATTTTACCGAGCGATTGGCAAGGGATCATGGCTTGTCATGCCGTCCCACGTGTCATGATTTACCAAGGCGATGCGCGTGTCCCTCTTGAGGCAGAAGCAATACTAGTACGTGGTTTGAGATGATGTCGAACCGAAGTGTGAAATAATGGTTGCTTCGTCCGTCTGGAAGGTGCGGCATTGTGATTTGACGTCTCATTGCTCATTACAACTACTGGGCTGGTACGACTGGGGTGCGTCCCCCTACTGTTCAGCACTGTTATTTGGTGCTTGACACATCGACCCGGTTGCTATATGTCCCACATGTCGGCGACAGGAAGTACAGAATTCATGAAAGGGAGCGTCGACGGAGGAGTATACTACAGAATTCATGAAAGGGAGTGACTTAGTTTTGGAAAACTCTGTTTTACGGAGTACGTACCCACTAGGGTTTATAGGGCTCATCTAAAAAACATTCATTTTTCCGTTTGATAAGTCTCAATTCTACTATACTAGTAGTACCATTACATGTTGGATTTCGAGGTGCGTTAGATCACCCAACGCAAGCAGTGTCAAGAGGAAGCTAACCAATGCATGTACAAGTTCATGGAAATTTAGTGGTCTTTCATGCATTCGTTCTAATTAATGCCTCGATAAACATAACTTATTGAGAAAAACGAGCGTACTATGCAAACTACGAAATTAATTCGACCACTCGCCGTCTACCTTGGTTGGAGAGATTTTGAAATTGAGCCATAAACTGGAAAGGCTCGATTACTATTTGTGGCCTTGTATAGATGCAAAATGTATGTTTTTTATAGTGGCCTTGTATAAGTAAATGGAGGGAGTACTAACCAAAGTATGTACGTAGTAGGGACGAGGAGTAAACGGAGGGAGTAGTAAAATTTTCTCCTAAGTGAGGACTAACCTTATAGCTAACCTTGTTGTAGTATGAGTGACTAAGTGATGACTATGTATGACATGCCAACATCAGATAGCCTAACGCACCATGTTAAATCTCCAAGGGCGCGATCGCGCGTGCGGCGCGACGGTCGTGGTAGGTGCGACCATGATACGGGGTGCTGGCAGCCCTTGGATCTGGGACAAACGGTCGCATGCTAAGTTGCTGAAAATTTGTAGAATAACCCTCCCACGGCAACTGGCAAGTTTCCTCCCGCAGGCCAGAGTAGGTTTCTCGGTTTGCATGCGGGTTTAATGGAGGCGAGGAGGCGTGTTCAGCCGGGCGTGCAGTGGATGGCGCAGTACTATTCGATTTGACAACTACAACTAATATAATATAAAAAACAAAGAAGAGTAGTAGAGATAGAGATAAGAATAGAGACTAGGGAGGAGCACCGTCTACTGCTTCGTGGGCTACTCCCGCACTCCATTCGGCTGCCGCAACGTCCACTACAGCTACTCCCTCCTGCGCTCCATTCGGCGGGTGCTGTTGACATTTGGGGAGCGCACTCTCGCGACTGCTAGCAGCCACGACTTCACCGACGACGACTTCTTCCCCGACCTCGGCAACCTCTTCCTCAACGACATGGGCGACAACCTCAACGCCAATGGTGCTGCTCCCGTTGCACCGTATGTGTTTCTGTCCTTCCTATTCAAAATCGTGGTAGAATTCATGTTTCTAGTCTGTGTCCTAGACTTGATCTGTTCATCTACTATGCTAGTCCGCATGATTAGTTTAATCTCTATTATAGCCGTCATGATTTATTTTGTAGTAAATCTCGTAGTAACTTGCTCATATATTCAACTGGCGGAACGTCCCCTACAGCCACTCCCGTTTCATGGACGTCCTGGTCGATGCCTCCAAGGAGCCCTTCATCTACTGCTATGAGTACCCGGTGCCGTTTTGGGGCTCGCCGGTGGACATTGTGCATCACCTGATGCACGTGCGGCGATCACTACTAGCCCTTGGTGAAGAACATCAAGTACGAGACGTGCTACCCGTTCACCGTGCCGGAGTCGCTGGAGGATTAGCGCCGCCTACTAGTCTCGGAGGAGGACGGCAGCGTCTTCCTCTTGATCGTGGCCACAGGCGAGGCCCACGCAGGCCGCCGCCACATCTCTGTAGTGTGCGTCAGGGGCGATGCCGCTAACACTGACACTAACACGAGGCCGATGTATGGGTGCATGCTCACTATTACTACCCCTCGGAGGTCGGTGGGCGGCAACACTGGCTACGTCAAGCTGACTTGGACTCTGCCGAGCTGGGACCTTCCCGCCGATGTGGACATGGAAGATGCATAGTATTATTTGACCCCCAACAATCACTACTAGGGAAAAGCCTATACACAGAATCTTATCAGCAGCGCGCTTTAAAACAAGTCGCTGCTGCTAATTAGCAGTAGCGTGCACAGCCGAAACTCGCTGCTGAAACAAATATAGCAGTAGCGCGCCCCCTCAAAGGCGCACTGCTGCTATAATTCCCACGAGGCCGCCGCGAGGCTAGTTATAGCAGCAACGCGTTATGGAGAGACGCGCTATTGTTATGTAGCATAGTAGCAGAGCGTTTCTCAGATAAGCGCTACTGCTAAGTTTCCTACAAAAATTTAGTCCCACCTCGCTCCGTGAAGAGAGTTTCTACCACCTTAAATATGTTACTTCTCAAACTTTGAAAAGCACTTGGTCTTCATTGAACTCTATGTGTAGAATTTGTGGTTGCAATATGAGTCTTCACCTGTTCCTAAACCGGTGAGGACTCATATTGACAAATCAGATTATACACAAAAAGATCGTTGATGATCAATGTATTTTTGATATATTGAACAAAGTCTATTTTTACATGCTGACACATAGCAGTAGCGCTTTATTGTGAAAGGCGCTGCTGCTAGATAGCTTAGCAGTAGCGTCTTTTGCAACAGTGCGCTACTGCTAAGCCATTCATCTCCCACCCCCCTCTCCTCTATCCGATCCACTTAGTCACACACTCAATCCTCCGTCTGTGCCGCGCGCCGGTCCACCCCCGTCGCCCCTCCTCCGTCTGCACCGCGTGCCGTCACCTTCTCCTCCTTGCTGGACTCGGTACCATCCTCCTCCTCTGTCCTCCCTCTCCACTCGCCGCTGGCCGGCCCCTCCTCACTCCGCCTTCCTCCGTCCTCCCTCAACTGGCCGCGCCGGCCGGCCCCTCCTCGCTCCGCCTTCCTCC
The DNA here is from genome assembly GCF_002162155.2 of Triticum dicoccoides. NCBI lineage: Eukaryota > Viridiplantae > Streptophyta > Magnoliopsida > Poales > Poaceae > Triticum > Triticum dicoccoides. The sequence goes on along the minus strand of NC_041391.1, from coordinate 86,956,387 downwards.
TCCGTCCTCCCTCAACTGGCCGCGCCGGCTGGCCCCTCCTCGCTCTGCCTTCCTCCTCCATCCTACTCTCTTCTCCCTCCTCGAGTCGCCCCTCCTTCTCCCTCCTGCTCATATGCAACATTTTGATTTAGTTGATATGATTTAGTTGATTTAGAACATTTTGATTTAGTTGATTTAGTAGGCTAGTTCATTTAGTTGATTTAGTTGACTTAGAACATTTTGATTTAGTTGATTTAGTAGCTAGGCTAGTTCATTTAGTTGATTTAGAACATTTTGATTTAGTTGACTTAGAACATTTTGATTTAGTTGATTTAGTAGCTAGGCTAGTTCATTTAGTTGATTTAGAACATTTTGATTTAGTTGACTTAGAACATTTTGATTTAGTTGATTTAGTAGGCTAGTTCATATGCAACATTTTGATTTAGTTGATATGATTTAGTTGATTTAGTAGGCTAGTTGATTTAGTTGACTTAGAACATTTTGATTTAGTTGATTTAGTAGGCTAGTTAATTTAGTTGATTTAGAACATTTTGATTTAGTTGATTTAGTAGGCTAGTTGATTTAGTTCACTTAGAACATTTTGATTTAGTTGATCGTTAATCCTTTGCTCATATTGCTTTAGGAAAAATGGCGCCACCACCACCACCACTATGTTGACTGTGCAAGTCAAGATGTGCCAGCAGCCTTGCAACTGGCAAGTTGTTCGGCATCTACTTCCAGCCGAGGTTTCGTCATGCGGCGGTAAGAAATTAGATGAAATGTAATAACTATTTTATTTTTAGTGTTGGCATTACTGCATTGTGTCATTTTGCTTATTTTACACAGATCGTCCCATGCAATGTGAGGTTGAAATTCAACAAGCTGACAGGAGACACTGTGACATTTGAGGCTCCTGGGGGGCCATACACTATGGAGGTCAAGAAAGGACGCAATATGTCGCAGATTGGAGGAGATGGATGGGCCCGTTTTGTCGCTCGCATGCATCTTACTGGTGGTGAGTTGATCAGCTTTCCTTCCGAGCAGAAAGACCCAAGCTAGCTGTCATTTATCTCAACCTGATGGAAGATGATGAAGATGACGAAGATGATGAAGATGATGAAGATAATGAGGACCCACTCGATGAAGATGATGAGGACCCACTTCATGAAGCCATCGTAGATCAAAGAACAAGGCTGAGTGAGGAGGAGGTGTCCAACCTGTGGGACATAATTCCGCCACGTGCTGACTTTGTCGGGGTGCCATTCGTGACCCGCTTGACAAATACCATGGTTGATCGACATGATATGGTATGTTATACTTACAAATGCAAATTATCCGATGAATTACTTAGTGTACAGTCCAATGATATGGTATGTTGTGTGGAATCTAGTCGATGATATGTTTTAGTGTAGAGTTCGATCACATGCTTATTAGTGTAGAATCTAAGGAAACTATTAATAGTGTAGATAATCCATATGTACTTATTTGCGAGGCTATTTATTAATTGATATGTTTTTCTTATTCAGAAATTGACAAAGAGCATATCTGTGAGTTATGGTATCGAGCCTGATGAAGAAGGCTCAGCTGGACTACGCCTTACTGCAAGGGGCTCTGTCACAACCTGTACTTACCGCGTGGACACGGACGGTCGCACACACTTCAACTCGGTTGGGTGGAAGAAATTCCTCGATGGCAAGAATCTTCGTGTTGGACAGGCCATCCTAATTACTATCAGGAACACCAACCGCCCAGGCTTGAGGATGATGATTGTCTTCGATATCATCTAGAACTACATATGTGTGTGTGTGGCTATATCATGTAGAACTACATATGTGTGTGTGGCTATATCATCTAGAACTACATATGATGGTCGTCATCGATATCATCTAGAACTACATATGATGATGGCCGTTGATATGACTTTGTACTGCTTGAGGATGCATGTTGACTATGCATGAAATTGTTATCTAGTACTCCCTTCATTCCAAATTACTCGTCGTGGTTTGAACTAAAACCACGACGAGTAATTTGGAACGAAGGGAGTACTACCTAGTAATGGTTTATGAATTTGATATCTACTAGCTGTACCTAGTATCTAGTATCTGAAAGGGAAACTGAAAGGGAAAGGAGTGGTGGGGAAATGATGAAAGATATAGCAGTAGCGAGGGATGGCGAAATCGCTACAACTAGTTTATAGTAGCGCGTTCCTAAAAAGCACTGCTGATATAGTCAATAGTAGTAGCACGGGTTGGGGCCGCGCTACTACTATGAGTTAGCTGTAGTGCCTTATTAGTAGAGCGGCCACCCGCGCTGCTGCTAGCCTCAAAACCCGTGCTACTACTAGGGTTTTCCCTAGTAGTGAATGTGCATGGGGACTCCAAGGAGGTTCACCTGGACATATGCATTACTAAGTTAAATGTTGATCATTAGTGTTCGCTCAATGTAATCCGCTGTCTAAGCATGTGGAGACTTCCATGCATGATCTTGCTCTATTGGAGTATCGCGCATGAATAAAAGTGTATCCATTTATGGTTTAATCTAGAATCTTCCATGTATGAATTTTTTACTGCAGTACCAGTGAAAGACTTATGATGAACCATTTCCTGCAAAGCACAATAAGAGTTATTTCTTGACAAGTTTTGGATGCAGGTTGAACAATTGAATGCTTTTGTTTGCAAAAGATACTTTTTTATCTATTTCACCTGGATGTTTCTGAGCTCTAGAGATGAAATAATATCCGAAGAAACCTATCGATACTTGTTACACATGAGATGACCCCCACATCCTTTATCAAAATAAACAACACCCCGATCAATGCATTTCACTCTTCCGTCCAATGAACGGGCACCTTACTTGCTCCTACAGGTGCTTAAGCTTGCCACATAGACTAGTTTGGTTACCCAAGGAAGAAACAGTGCTAAGCGCGTGTACCTAGGTGAAAAGACAATTTTGAGTCCATAGCCAATTAAATCAAGCAAACTTAGCAACACCATTTCATTGGAAGAGGTCTATCCTTGGGAAATGCAATAAATACTAGTACTCCCTGTGTCCCATAATATAAGAACATTTTTGGCACTACACTAGTGTCAAAAACGTTCTTATATTATGGGACGGAGGGAGTACGAAGAAAGAGATAGAGAGGAGTAAAAAAATACACTTATAGCCAACCTTGTTGTAGTATGAGTGACTAAGTGATGACTATGTATGACATGCCAACACCAGATAGCCTAACGCACCATGTTAAATCTCCAAGGGCGCGACCGCGCGAGCGACGCGACGGTCGTGGTAGGCGCGACCATGATACGGGCTGCTGGCAACCCTTGGATCTGAGATCAAACGGTCGCATGCTAAGTTGCTGAAAATTTGCAGAATAACCCTCCAGGATAGGATATTCACCCATGGGTCTAGAATCACGCCATGCAACCGTTTGATCTCCGATCCAAGGGCTCTCGGAAGCCCGTACCATGGCAGAATGGAAAGCGACTACCCTGCCGTTTGCACGCTGGCAGTTCGCTCCTACTCGTCCCCGCACGTCCTTTAATACTACAACGGTTCGCTCCTAGTCGTCCCGTCCATTCAAATTACGGCAGTTCCACTAATCCTAACCCTCCTCCCAAATCCATAGCGTCCCAAATCTCCCCGATCGGCGGTGGGTACAAGGTTAGAACCATCACCGGTGATGAGTTCGACGTCATCTACACTCGTACTTCCGCAACGGTGAAAGGGTGCCTTTCTCGCTTCAGACGCATGTTCGAAGACTCAGATGATGAGTGGGTCGCTGGGCTAGATGTTGAGTACACCACAGTCATGGGACGAGAGAAGGATCTAAAGGACGAAGAGAGGAAGAAGCCCGCCGTGATCCAGGTTTGCGTGCATGACTTATGCTTGGTCTACCACATATGCCATGCCGATGTTGAGTGCCAGGATTTTAAGGACTTCCTCGAGAGCAACCTAGTCAAATTCCTTACTGTAGACTTTGGTAACGACAAAGAAGTCCTGCGTCGAATAGGCCTCGTTGTAGGCAACACCTTCGACCACCAAAAGAATCGGCTGGTGTCCTCTCGTGAGCCTTCAATGCTGACCCTAGTAGGAGCCATGGTTCATCCTGCGTACCGTAAACTGGAGAAACCTCCATACACGTTTCATCGTCATGCATGGCAGCGGAGTGTACTAGATATAGACCACATCCAGTACGCTGCAATGGATGGCTACCTTTGTTTCAATATCTACAAGGGTTGGATGAAGAGGAATAGCCAAGTTGGCGGTTCAAGCAAAGAAGTATCGGCCAAGAGGAAGAGGGACAAGGACGAAGTCGGGGACGTGGACGTGGACTCCGAGTAAGGTGGCAGTTTCGTTGCTCATGGTGGTTCTAATGGAGTGTCTACCTGAATAGTTGCAAAGTTTAATTTTAGGTGTGCTTAATTTAATTTGAGGGGTGTGTTGTGTTGAGCCCCCAGCAGAACTATGTTATGTTTCTTCTTGTTACTTTAATTCTTCAGTATGTACATACTAGTATTTCTTACATTTCATCTTTTAGTTGGTATAGTACTACCACTCGTTTCTTCACATTATATACGTAAAATATATATGGCCAACATCATATAGCCAGCAGTTTAGTTGTCAAAGAATTTCAGGGTGCTTAGCTTTGTCAAAGAATTCCAGGGTGCTTAGTTTTATTTGAGGGGTGGGTTGTGCTGGACACCATTATTGTGACTAGCCTTTAAATAGTACTATATGCATAATTTGGCGATGAGCGCTCTCTATATGTACTACCTTTTTTTTAATTTCAAGTTTTGCACCATAGCACAATCCATCGATACTACTGTTGTACAAAAGTATACATTTTTTAAAAGGCTATAGGGTGGGGCAGTCTAGCTTGGTCGGTTTGACGAGAGGCGAGGGCCTTTGTGATTTGACGGCTCATTACTGCTGGAAGGTGGGGCCTTGTGATTTGACTGCTCGTATAAATGGGCCGATGACCTGATCGAGGAGGAGCAAAGAACCGTGCGGTATACTCAAGTTTTCCACTGGAGTAGTACTGCGACGGAGAAGCACGAAACACGGCAGCTCAGTGCCACATGGCGATAAAAATGATCTAATTTGCTAGTCATCTCATTGTTAGCATTGTTCTATTCATTCCCTCAAAAAACAAAAACCATTGTTCTATTCATGCCTCGCAGAGAACATGACACGTGCGGCGAAACACCCAAAGCAAAAGATGAAACACAACAGCAAAATAAGAAGGAAGATTATCACCCCAAATGATCTAATTCGCCGTGGAGTCATAACTGCTTCTTCATCGCCTCCACGACCTCCATCTCCTTACGCGTCTCCTTCGCCATCTTCTTCATTTTGTCCATGATGCGGGATTTCTCGACGCGAGCCTTCATCATCTGTTCCACGGCCTCATTACGTACCTTGACAGCAGCCGGGTGCTCGATGCGGAGCTTCGCCAACTCCTCCTTCTGTTCCATGACGAGGGCCTGCATCATCTTCATCTAGGAACTACTATTCTCATGCAGCTTCTTCCAGCCGGTGTTCTTCTCCTTCAATAGGTCAATCTTGTGGCAGAGCTTCGCCTTGTCCTCCTAAAGTCGCAAGATTTCGCCGGTCGCCTTCTTCTGCGAGGCAATGCTCTTCTTCAGCAGCATCACCAAGCCGGCGGTCAACTCCCCCTGCCGATTGAGGTCAGTGGGCATGTCGTCATGGCTCTCCTTCAGCAACTCCATCAAGCCTTGGATGAACTCCTTCTGCTTATTGAGGTGCTTATTGAGCTGATCGGGCATGCCGTCGAGGGATGACGAGTCCAGCTCCACCGGCTCAGCATGTTCGCCTCCGCGGCTAGGGCACTCCTAGGAGCCATCGCCTGCCCGTGAGAGATCTTTCGAGGTCTCTGCGTGGCGGCGAGCCCTCTCTTTTTTTTCCGCAGCCTTGGTTGCCGCTCCCTTGTTACGAGTAGTTCTCGACCTAGAGCTCTGCTCACCGGCCATGGCAACGACGGACGAAGAAGAAGCACTTAGGAGGAGGAAAGGTAGAGTAATTTTCGGTTAGGTAGTTCCCCTTTCTATAACCTAAGTACTACCACTAGTAGTACTAATACCTGCATAGTGGGAACACGTTCAGGTTTGGTACGTACTAGTAGGTGTGAGCAGGCTTTCGAATGTGATGGGGACAAGGTAAAGATTAATTGACGGTTTTGGTTTCGAGGCCCGAAACGGCTCCCGATGAGTTTAGCGGAACATAAATTTCAAGCACTACACTGCTCAAATGCGTAAATATTATGTTACTGTCAAAAATTGGCACAAAATACGAAGGAGACCAATGGAAGTACTACTAGCAACCCACAATTTAACTACTCGCATGCGTGCAGTGGAGTAATAATGTCTTTCTTCCGCCCTCACTTCCACTCAACTTGCATGCGCTGTATTGATTGACCATCAATGAAGTGAACGACTTTACACGCATCAAATTATCACATGGGGTGGATCTTGGTACAAAATTGCGTCCGCCCTTGTACCCGCGTGTGCGTGTGAGGGAATGAGTGTGTGTGTGGCGTGCGTGTACATCTTCGCTTCGTGCATGTACCGCCAGTATGGCTCAGGGAGGATGAGTACATTCTTCTGGAACCAAGAGCACGTCACTGTGATCAATCCACGCAAGGAGGTCGCGACAACGCCTCCACATGTGCCACGTGGCTCCATGAACTGTAAGAGAGACACTGTGTAGCGTGCCATTGGTATTCTAATTTATGTATTTTGCACATACTCGAAGTACTAGTAAGGTACACGTGCATTGCAACCAAATTATGAATAAATACCACACTATAGCATGTAAGCTCTGAGTCATATATGCGTGATGTAGCCCTTCGTTTAATTCTTATAGTTCATCTCATTCAAAATCAATTAGTTTTTATAAAAAAGCTAAGAACGCGTGAATAGGAAAAACATGGAATTATAGTGGAATGTCGTCTTGAATCCTACAGGATTGTACGAGTGTTTGATTGTGCATAGACAAAACGCAGCATTCTTTCAAAGAGGTTTGAGTGGATGGGATGTTTCCTATGAAATCTAGTGCAAATGAATCATATGGAAAAATTCCTATGGTTTACAATCCTAGGAATCAAACAACCAAGATAGGAAAAATTCCTAATGATTAGAATCCTCCAAAATTCCTTTGAGAATCCTTTGAATCAAAGAAGCCCCTAATCTATTTTATGATTCATGGAATTGTGCGTTCTAAAGCATAAAGTAAAAACAAATAATGGCAATTCAACTAGAAAAAAAAAGTTTGGGCAGTTATCATATGGAAGATTCTAGAACAAAAGAGAACCACTGTTGTTTTGAGGTTTGTGCATTATGCTTAAGTTTAACCATGGAGTCTGCTAGATTGTACATGTGGCAAAATCCGGTGGGGGGCTAGAAGATGGTGCGAGGGGCCGAGTGGAGGGAGACTATGAAGGAATGCAGAAGTGCGAGATCAATATTTAGAGAGAGGGGGCGAACACGTGCGCTGTTGCACGCAGTGGTAGAGCCATGAAAAATAAATAAGCTAGGGGGCCAAGCATTGCTAATCCTTTATGAGGAGGGTCAATTCATGAAATTAAACATTTTTTAACTGCAATTGTCTAATGATCACATTCATATTAGCCTCGATATATAGTGATGTTAGGGGGGGCAGGGCCCTTACTGCCCCTTGTCTTCGCCATTGTGCACACATCTGAGAGATGAAGCGGAAGGCATGGATGATGAGAGGGGGATGTTGGATATATAATTAATGTGGGTGTGTTAGCTGTATATGTTAATCCTATATAGAGAGGTATAGATTGATCGATGTGGACGTGGGAAACAGTGTGAGACCTCACTGGATATATCGATTGATCGGTTTGTGTGGAAAACTATGAAAGACCTAGCTATATACACACATACATAGAGGAACATCGATCGTTGCGCATGCACGCGTGAGACATAAAGAATGACCGATATGATGGAGAGGGGGATGTGTGTGGGTGTGTGTGCCTTCATGGGAGACCGACCTGAAGAAAAAGATTGCATGCGTACGATGGATAATGCCGACCGGTAGTGTGTGTGCATGCAGGCACAAGAGAAAGTTAGTGGTACAGTTATAAAGAGAAGACTACTGTGTGGGTGTAAAAGAATAGGTGAGGTCATAATCAATGTAAAGTTGAATTCAAATATTTGAATAAGAGATCCTGATGTTTGAAACCCATGCATGCATGAATATAACAGAGATCTGCGCGGTGTGGTTTGGAAACGAGCATGTTGTAATGTATACACATTGAACAAGGTCAGACCGATTTGAATTTGAGATACTGATGGCAGACATCATTTGCCCATGTCGCATCCGTGCATGGACACACTATTCTAATTGGAGATGATGGGCGGGTTTCGCATCGCATATCTATATCTATACCCCTATATATATTATATTATATATATTTTTATATTGTGTGCGGGTAACTTTAACTTTGAAAGATGGTCGTTGGATGAGGCGAATCCGATGGTCCAAAGATGGCAAATTTGAGCACTATTGGCCGTTGGATATCATCTAGATTCCACCAGATTTTGCCACATGTATAATCTAGAAGACTCCATGGTTGAACTTAAGCATAATGCACAAACATCAAAACACAAGCACTTCTTATTTGTTCTAGAATCTTCCGTATCAGAATTGCCCAAATGTTTTTCTACATGATTTGCCATTATTTGTTTTCACTTTATGTCTTACAACGCACAATTCCATGAATCTTAAAATAGATTGGCTTTCTTATAAAAACTAGATGATTTTGAATGAAATGAACTATAAGAATTAAATGAACATCTACATCATGCATATATGACTCAAACCTTGCATGCTATAATGTGGTATTTATTCATAATTTGGTTGCCAAATCTCATGCGTGCAATGTACGTGTACCTTACTCTAGTCTAAATGGTGTTTGTGTGTGTGTTGTGCGTGTTGAGGTGCAAGTTGTCTTTTTTTTGGGTACACGTTAAGCTTGTTCTTCCAAAATTTCAAGCCGCGCCTTGTTATGCTGAAAATTGAAGCTAGCGTCTCTGTCTATCGTGCTGCGAAACTCCCGCCTCTTCAACCCGCGCCTTGTTAGCCTGAAATATTTAAGATATATCTTTGTCTCGTTGTGCTTCGACAACTCCCTCCATCTCAACCTGCGCCTTGTTATTCCGAAATTACAACGCGTGTGAAAACTCCCACCTCCTGTGAAATCCCGACACGCAAAATGCCCGTGGTACCACTGAACCGAAAGGACCGCCTCAAATCGGTGGGGGTACTTTCATAACTTACCGCACATTTTAGACAAGCGTGTCTCTAAGCCATGGTTCCCCACTGCCATCCCATCCGCCCACCCATTCGTACACTAAGGCCGCGAAAACCCACGACGAAGCCCCACACCCTGCTCTGTCCGCCGATGCCGCGGTCGGAGACCAGGAAGCCTAGAAGGTGGCCGGCTGGCACTCCGAACACGCATTTCACGGGGTTGAGCTTCATCTAAAACCGGCACAACTTTTCAAATGTCTCTCTGAGGTCTTCTAGCAAGGTGTCGTGTTCTCCGTCTTCACCACAATATCGTCTACATAGACGTGGGCATTTCTGCCGAGTTGCTTGACGAGGCATTTCTGCATGCAACGCTGAAAAGTGGCACCGGCATTTCTCAAGCCGAATGTCATAGTCAGGTTGCAGAAAGCTCTGAATGGTGTGATGAAGGCGGTCTTCAGGCGGTCAGCCGGATCAATCTTTATCTGGTTGTAGCCTAAGTAAGCATCCAAGAAGCTCAACAGCTCGCATCCGGCTGTGGATCTATCACTTGATCAATCCTTGGCAGAGCAAAAGGATCTTTGGGGCAGGCTTTGTTGAGGCTGGTGTAGTCAATGCACATGTGCCACTGCTTGTTTTTCTTCAACACCAGGACCGGGTTGGCCAGCCACTCTGGAAAGAACACTTCCATGATGAATCCGGCGGCTAGAAGTCGGGCTATTTCTTCTCCGAGAACTCTTCTCTTCTCTTCCAACAGGTGGCGCAAGGGCTTCCTGACCGGCTTGGCGTCAGATCGTACATGTAGCTTGTGCTCGGCGAAATCCGTCGGAACACCCGGCATGTCTTTGGGAGACCATGCGAAGATGTCCCGATTCTCATGGAGGAAATCGACGAGCTCGCTTTCCTATTTGATGTCTAGGCCGGTGCCTACGACAGCGTGCCTCTTCGGGTGCTCCGGGTCCAGAGGTATCTTCTTTGTTTCTTTGGCCGGCTGGAAGGAACCTTGATCATCATATTCCTTGGCCACGACTCGATCCAGCATCTTTTTCTCTTCGGCGATCACGAGGGACTCGGCCAGCCGGCTGCTAGCTGCCGCACACTCAGAGGATTTCTTGTAGTATCCGACTATGGTGATGATGCCCTTGGAACTCGGCATCTTCATCTTGAGGTAGGTGTAGTGGGGCACAGCCATGAACTTGGCCAGAGCAGGTCGGCCAAGTAATGTATGGTAAGGGCTCTCCAGATCCACTACTTCAAACCATATTGCTTCTCGGTGGAAATGATCGTTGTCCCCAAGAGGACATCTATCTTGATCTTGCCGATTGGTGAGCAGGACAGGCCGGGTACGATGCCGTGGAACACAGTCCGACTAGGCAGGAGCTGCTTCGTCTTGATGCTCAGCTTCTCCATGGTGTCACGGTAAAGTATGTTGATGTTGCTCCTGCCATCTATCAGCACGCGAGAGAAACAGGCAGCTCGCCTTTCTGTTGCGAGGGTGGCGTCCAAAACCAATGCGTAAGAGCCGGGAGATGGCATCACCTCTGGGTGATTGGCCCGGCTCCAGCTGATAGGCTTCTCCGACCAGTGCATGAACTCGAGGTTGTTGGAGGCGACTGCGTTGACTTCTTTGTGTTGTCGGCGCCCGCTGCATCGGTCTTCGGTCTGGCTCGTAAAGATGAGGTAGGTGGCATGCTCGTCGGGGAACTCATCTTGAACGGCCCCGCCTGCTGGTCGAGCGGCCGACTGCGGAGGGGCTGGAGGCGGCTGGCCAGCAGGCGGAGGCGGCACCAGCCCTTCGCCCTTGGAGATTCGCGTGAGCCAATGGTATTTCCGAGTCGTGTGGTTGGACGCCTTCGCACCGCTGTAGAACTTGCAGGGGGCATCAAGGGCTTGCTCGTAGGAGAAAGTCGGCTGCCAAGCCGGCCTATCGCCCTTCTGCATCTTGGGTGCGGGCCACCCTTCGGGTTGTTCGTCTTCGACTGTGGCCACTTGCCGGCTGGTGGAAGGCGGCATAGGGGCCTTGCGCTTGTTGTCGTTCTGGTACGGGCATCGGTTGGAGTCTCTAGCCAGCGTCTTGGGAGCCAGAGTGAGCACCTTCCCGGAGGCGTCTACTCGAAGCTCGATCTTCATCGAAGAGTCGGCCATGGCATACTTGTCTGCTATGATCAGCAGCTCCTCAAGGGTAGTCGGCTCGTCGCAGAGGAGTCGGTGCTTGAGGAGGGTACCTTCTCGGCATCTGGCGGTGAAGTACTCTATGGCTTGAACCTCGTGCACCCCCTCGTAGGAGTTGCGGAGCTCGGCCGAACGCGTGAGGTAGTCGCGAGTTGATTCATCGGGCCCTTGAACACACTACGAGAGCTGTCGGGGCTTGGGAGCCCGTTTGTAGGTGCTGGTGAAGTTGTGGATGAAGGCTTCGGTGAAGTCTAGCCAGCTGTTGACGCTGTAAGGCTTGAGGCTGTTGAGCCAGGTGCGCGCCGTGCCTTGGAGCATGAGGGGACATATTTCACGGCAACACGCCTGTTGCCGTTTGCTATGCGAACTGGGGTGGAGTAATCGATCAACCAATCTTCCGGCTTCACGGAGCCGTTGTACTTGGGCGTGTCTCTTGGGAGTGAGAACCCTTTGGGGAAGGGCTCGTCGCGGATGCGGGGGCCAAAGCAAGGTGGGCCGACATCGTCTTCTTCTTCTAGCGCCAGGGATCGTGCTAGGCGGTCGATCCAGTGGCGGGCGTCACTCTCGCCGACTCCTTCACGGCGGCCTAGTCGGCCGCTGAGAGTCGGATGCATTACAGGCGGCGGGGTGGGATATCTCTCCCCACGAGGCGGAGGAGGAGGCGGATCGCCTCGTCGTTCCACAACTCGAGGGCGGCCTTCGGCATCGTGCTTGATGGTGATTCGAGTCCGACTGCGGCTAGTAGCCGGCTCCTTTTCTTGCCTTGTACGGGCGCCGCCCGCAGTCGACGTCTGCGACGTCGCGCCATGCTCTAGGCGTGGGGGAGGACTTCTAGTGCGGGCACCAGCTTCATGCCGCTCTGCGGCCGCGTCGATCAACTGCTGGATGCGTCTGGTCATGTAGGGCAGCTCGTCGGCCCCCAGTCCATTCAGCTCATCCACGATCGACTGGGCGGCGCATAGGTTCTCGAGGGGCATGGCATAGACTGGGCGCTCTGCTCCCAGCATGTTGGCGATGGCCGCGCCGCGCTTCTTGACGACGCCGGCTCGGCTCGGCCCATCGGGAGGCAGCGTACCAAAGGCGGCGCGGTTGACTTCGCGCTGGTGAGCCTGAGTGAGGCGTCTCATGGCGGCTATCTTCTGGCCCTCCGCAATGAGGGCGAGGTGGCATGCCTCCAGCGTCTCGGCGTCAGCGTCGACCGGGATGGGGACGGACAAGTCGTGCAGCGCCGCTTGCAGGGCATCATGGGCGTTCTCGCCAGAGGTGACACCATGGCTGACGACTAGTACTTCGGTGATAGTGCTGCCACCGCTGCCGGCTCGAGGAAGAGGGTCATCGAAGATCACTACGTTGGTGGGGAAAGCATCGAGCGATGCCGTGTCGGAGTCGACAAGCATCGGGTCGGTGGAGCCAACCGACTCCAAATCCGCAGCAGGCTCGCTGGAGACATAGAGTTGGTCGAGGAGGCTGACGAGGCGGCTCTCGGGGCAGCCTGTGCCTGCATCGGACGCGGGCTCGTCGGAGATGCGGGCCTCACCAAGAAGATCGGCGAGGCAGCTCGCCGTGTAGGCGTCATCGACGCCTTGCAGTAAGTCAGGGCAAGCGCCATCGGGCGTGCCGGGCTGGCTACGCTCGTTGGGAAGGAAAAGGGTTCCCGTCCAGAGCAGGTCTCCGGACGACGGTGCACCTGGCCCCACAGTGGGCACCCAATGTCGGGTGGTAGGTGCGACATATGCCAATGGGTGGCTTATCATTGTGGGAGCCAATAAGACATCGCTGGTGCCTAGAAACGGGATGAGGCGAAGACATGCATGCCGGCGGATCTTACCCAGGTTCGGGGCTCTCCGAGGAGATAACACCCCTAGTCCTGCTCTGCGGGGTCTCCGCATGATCACTAGATCAACAAGTGGCTACAAGAGGTTCCTTGAGCCGTTCGGTGAGAGGAGGAAGAAGGGCAAGGCTAGCTCTTTTCTCCCCTCAATGTAGTGTCTAAAACTATCAGAGATCAACCCTTTGCATGGTGCCCTGGGGGTTTATATAGGCCTACCCCCAGGGGTACAATGGTAATCCGGCTGGGCGTGGGCCATAGCCGTCAGTGTCTATGTTCGTCGGCTTCTCCGCCGGCCGCTGGGGCCCGCCGAGTGGTGGGTCCCGCCGGCTGCCGGCCTCTCGATCAACAGGCAGGTCCCACCGCTTGGGGGTCTTGTCGGGGGCTGGTTATTGTTGCCTCACTCTTGATGATGAGGGCTTTGTCGGGGTAAGCATGGCTACAGTGCCGCCACCTAGCGGGCTATCACTGTAGTCTTACCCCATCTTGTCTCCTTAATGATGCACGTACTTCGAGGGAGGGAGCGAGCCGGCTGGTGAGAGCCGGCTACATCCCAGGCCGACTGGGGGAGGCGTGGCCGCCTTCGGGTGTCTCTTTGACTGAAGGGGCCCGCCGCCCGCGGGCCGTACTGACAGCCTGTCGTGGGTGGCGTCATGGTTAGCATGGCAACAGTGCCACGCCGGACGGGTCATGGCCACCCCATACGGCGTACTGTGGCCATGCGTGCTCCGGTATTCGGGGGTGGCAGCCTTCACTGTTGCCACGCCCGTCTCATCGCCGTTATGTGGGTGCAGATTTTGAGGGAACGATCTTGGCCGCTTGCCAGGGGTCGGCTTCTTGGAGTCAGTCTTCTCGTGGCCGGCTTCTTGGAGTCGACCCTCTCGTGGCTTTCTTCATGAGAGTTTAGGGCCGGGCCGCCTTCCGGTAGTCGGCCTATGAGACAGCCGACCAAGGGAAGGCGGCCCCATGCCTTGGGTGCTTGAAGGCTTGATCGGCCCGTCATGTTTTGAAGAACCAGGGGGAGCCATCTAGGCTACCCATGGTCATTTACTCCAACATTCAATGTGAAGCCGAAGATGATTGAGGGGCGACACGCGCAGTCCGGAGGTGCTGTAATAAGCAGGAATGCCGACGCCCCATGGCCAGAGGGCTCCTTCCCATAGGTGCTCGATCTATGGCAGCGGAGGTGGTTTTACGTCACGGCTCCCAGGGGCACAAAGTGGGTGGCTATCCCTGACTTCCATCCGGGCCCTTCTTCTCAACTGGCGTCATGGACCAATGTAGGACGGGATTGGGGATCTGCTAGTGATGTTCCAACACTGCAGAGCCGTATTCGGGAGTTTCTTGAGAGGGACATTAGCCTTGTCAGCATAATTCAGGTAATGCTAATCCGACGGATGTTGCCGTGCAAACACCAGCCTCTCCGGATGTGGGAGTTCAATCCGGAAGGTCTGCGGACTATTCTGCACTTCTTCGGCCTGTCACTCGAAGGGATGTGTAAATTGTTCTTCGGACCATAAGTAAAGTGTCCGTATACCACCGAAGATGCGGGCCTGAGCTGCAATCGCCCAGATACCCAAGTAAGTAACCCACAAGCCGAACACTTCGTCTATTTTGTCATAGTCATTATTCTAAAAATCCTCCGTGGCCATGAATGGCTCAGCAAGGCGGAGAGAATTAGGTGTCCGGCGCCACTTCCCGAAAGCTCGCCAAGTCCCACCATAGCCAAGATACTTGGCCGTGTGCTAAGCAAAATGCACTCAAGGAAAGACGAAGGGAAGAACATGGAAGCAGAACTTCACACATTGCGCATCCAAACCAGGGGAATTGCTACCTCCCCAAAGGAGGATAGCCGGGAAGAGGAATCTAAGGCCTCCTCCCCTCGCGGGAAGAAGAGGGACTCCTCCAAAGACTTGGAGATGGAGGTGCCCAAACAGGGGAAGAAAGCTTCACTAGGGGGCCCTGCCCCAAAGGGCGTCCTCACCGCGTCATGCCCGCCAACGGGCCAGCCCTGAACCGAGCTGTAAGTTAATCTTAAATACGAAGGTACTACTTTTTTCCAAGAACAATAACCAGGATTCATTCTTTGCAGTCCGACTAGAAGCTCTTCTCGACAGAGTTCGTCTTCAGGGGATCTCCTTCCGGAGATGATGGAGAGTGAGACCCCACCAACCTCTCCGCCTCATGAGGCGGGCGATCCCGAGGTGTCATCGCGGAGGAGTCCAGATCTGCCAAAGCCAGAAGCTAATCCTTCGGCCGCCCTAAGCCTGGAGTGTTCGGCTCCCACGGGGGGCGATGAGAAGGGTCCGGCAGAGTTCGGTGTCCCGCCGGACACACTGACGGGCCTTCTGGAGCGAGCTGCTCTCTCGGAGGAACACCGTTCATTAATGAGCATGGTGCTCGAGAAGATTTCATCCGCCACAAGCGGCTTGAATGAAGCCTTTACGAGCCTGCTCAGAGGCTTTGAGGTATGTGATGAAAAATACATAATTTTTTGGCTGTGATGCACGCGCTAGGTGTGCTCCATATAGATAGTAGCCCCTGAGACTTTGGTTGCCAACCCTCGGCGGCAAACGGAGGATCACATTGTTAAGTAACGATTGCGCTTTAATTATGCGCAGGTGTCCAAGGATCCGGCAGCCGACCGGTCCGTTGAAGTTGCCGAACTAAGGAGGCAAATTGGGGTTATTGATGCCGATATCACATTGGTGAACGAGCGGCTTAACGAGTCACAAGGTATGTTCTCTGATATCCTTTATTATTATAGGAAAGATTTGAGAGGAGCATAATATTAATGCGATATGCTTGGACTGCAGACGGTGTTGCTGCCGTGGAAGCCCTGAGGGCGGAACTTACCCTAGCCAAGGAACAGGCCCGGGCTAGCAATGCGGCTGCCCTAAAGACGGCCGAAGAGTTGAGAGCTGAACAGGCTGCTCATCGCCTAAGCGAAGAGAAAATAGCCAAAATGGCTGTGGAGCTAAAAGCCACCGCCAACCGTTATGAGCTTCTTGAAAAAGAAAATCATGCGAATAAGGTTGACATAAAGAAGGCCCTTGATGCAGCCAAGGAGACGCGTTCCAACCTTAGGGATGCACGGGAGGAGCTTCGACAGGCCGGAGAAATCACGGCTGGAAACCCCAATCTGTTGTGGATGAAGTTTTTTGATCCGAAGTACGCTCCTCTGGATCGACGCTAGAGTCCTGCAGACGCCTATGCGGATTTGTCGAAGAGTACGGCTGATGCAGCCAAGTTTTTTTAGGATCAAAAAGATGATGAAGTGGAAAAGTTGTTCTGGTCACAGTTCAGCGCTCCAACGCGCAAATTGCCTTTGAGTGAGAAGATGGCTGTTGTGGCCGAGCTCCACATGTTGTCCGGTCTTGCAATGCAGTCTGTAATAGACCATCTATGGCCGAAGGGGCCGAAGGCGGACAGTTATTTTGGTTTAGTGCAACAATTCCTTGGTGCCGTATCGCGAATCGATGCCAATAAGAGGTCGGCGCGCATAGAGGGTGCCCAGATGGCTTTTGCCCATGTTAAAGCATATTGGACAGATATGGAGGCCACTATCGTTGCGACCCAGAATCCGGCGGGGGGCCAGGGTCCGGCCGAGCACATCTTGGAGCAGGTAGCAGCAGGTGCTCGCTTAATAGAGTCCCAGTGCTCGAAGCATGTCATGTTCGAGTGACAAATCGTGTCATTGTAAAAACAATGTTATTTTGATTATGAGGCTATATTTATACTTTTTGACTGAAAGTATTATTGTGCCTCCTCTGCGGTCGTTTTTATGTGTATGTGTAATCTGAAAGTTAGCAGTCGTTGGCTTCAGCCCCCACGCATACAATGCGGGGGTGTTCGCGAAAAATATGTGTAATCACACTTGATCCAACGTCTTGGTTCATTAAGGAGGTGATTGCACGTCGAACTAGGCAACCGGACTATATAGCTGTAACACTTTCACTTAGCCATAGGAGTTTGACGGTGGGGCTACTATGTAGCCCCTGGTACCTTTGCGTGCATCCGAATACAGGCGCACGTTTACATGACCGGAAAACAGTCCTTCGTTAATGCGGTAGAATCCTAAAGATTCCGATAGGTCTTCGAGTGGTTGAACAGTCTCTTGCTATATCATGACAGTCAGTTTTCGGCTTTCTCTACTGAGGTGCTCGTCCGGAATAACCAGGGCACAATCGCAGTAGTTCTCCTTTGGCCGCCTTAGCCGATATGAACGGAACGTAAGGCGGCGAACCCAGGAGCCGGGCAAACCCAACATTTGATCACAGACATGATTCGGAGGTGATGCATATAAGGCCAAACTCGTGACGCCGAACACTCCCGAAGGTATTCGGACTTTATAACATATACTGAGCTGAGTAACGCCCTTTATTATGAACCCTGTGTTCCCAGGTACGTGCATTAATATGTCATGGCGAAATGCCAATAACGGCAATATCCCCTATGGTTGTAGTACCCGTGGGATGTGTAAGCAACAAGAGACAATAAAGAAGATTTACACTGGGGCTTAATCTAAAGAGAAACCTTTGAGCGGGGCCCTACTGCATGCCTGCGCCTTTGTCTGCGTTGTGTCGTGTCCTAGGAGGGTGTCACACGAATGGTGTCTGTGAAAATAAAATCTCATGTAACAGAGTATGACATAAGCGTGCGAAAAGTTGGCTATCACTAATAGATAGTAAAAGTGTAAAACAGTGGCTTGTTAATAAGGTCAAGCCAAAAAGTGGGCTTTATTAATTATCTATAGCCCCTGGTGTCCTCTGTGGGATTACATGTGTGGCGCCTAGATAAGGTTTATCTGGGCTGCCGGACTCGTCTAACCGTGTATGTGGTCTTAACGACTAGTTATGTTTTTAGGTATCAGAGGCCTCTTAGAGTCCGACTGCTGGAGTTGTCGCGTACTCTTCCACGCGTAAGGAACGCTTTGTGTTTCCATTAATGGTGATGATGCCGCGTGGACCGGGCATCTTGAGTTTAAGGCAGGCGTAGTGCGGTACTGCGTTGAAGCGGGCGAAGGCCGTTCTCCCAAGCAATGCATGATAGCCGCTTTGGAGGGGGCGATGGTGAGAGTAGTTCTTCGCTTCTGGAGTTGCCTAGGGAACCGAATGTTACCTCCAGTATGAGGGAGCCCCTACAGTTGGCTTCAACGCCTGGTATCACCCCTTCAAAGGCGGTGTTACTGTGGTTGATTCTGGATGGGTATATCCCCATCCGGCGGATAGTATCCTGGTATATTAGATTAAGACTACTGCTGCCGTCCATGAGGACGTAAGTAAGATGGTATCCGTCGATTATTGGGTCGACTACCAAGGTAGCTGATCCTTCGTGCCGAATACTAGTTGGGTAGTCCCTGTGATCGAAAGTGATTGGGTAAGCCGACCAGTGGTTAAGTTTGGGTGCGAGGGGCTCTATAGCGTATGCGTCTCTGAGTGCACATTCGCGCCTTCTCGTGGATATGTGGGTCGCTTGGATCATGTTTACCGTTTTTACCTCTAGTGGGAATTTTTTCTGTCCCCCAGTGTTCGGCTAGCGAGGCTCATCGTCGTCTTCACTTGGTGTTTCCCTTCCCTTGTGTTTGGCATTTAATTTGCCGGCCTGCTTGAAGACCCAGCATTCTCTGTGAGTGTGGTTCGCAGGTTTTTCGGGGGTGCCATGAATTTGGCACAGTCTGTCCAGGACTTTGTTCAGGCCGGACGGTCCTTCTTTGCCACCTTTAAGTGGCTTCTTTTGTTGACCGGGTCGAGAGCCCCTGAATCCGGCGTTGACCGTTATGTTGTCCGGACTTTCTTCCTTGTTTTGATGTTTGTTTTTGTTGCGCCGTGGCCTCCCATTGCCATCCCTGATTTCGGATGTACTTGGGTCACTGGTGCTCTTACGGGCCAACCAGCTATCTTTGCATGCGCAAAAACGGGTCATAAGGCTTGTTAAGGCTACCATTGTCCTCGGTTTTTCTTGGCCGAGGTGTCTGGCGAGCCACTCGTCCCGGATACTGTGCTTGAAGGCCGCTAGGGCTTCGGCATCCAAACAATCGACGATTTGATTCTTCTTAGTGAGGAATCTATTCCAAAGCTTGCGGGCGGACTCTCCGGGCTGTTGAATTATGTGACTTAAATCGTCCACATCCGGAGGCCGGACGTAGGTCCCTTGAAAATTGGCCCTGAAAGCATCCTTGAGTTCCTCCCAACTTCCAATTGAATTTTCGGGGAGGCTTTTCAACCAGTGTCAAGCTGGTCCCTTCAACTTGAGGGGAAGGTATTTGATGGCGTGGAGGTCGTCCCCACGAGCCATGTGGATATGCAGGATAAAATCCTCAATCCAAACCCGAGGTACTGTCCTTCCGTCGTATGCCTCTATGTTCACAGGTTTAAAACCCTGTGGAAATTCATGGTCCAGCACCTCTTCGGTGAAGCATAGGGGGTGAGCAGCCCCTCTGTATCTGGACGTGTTGTGGCATGCCGTCGGTTGTTGTTGTGTTCGGTGCTGATTCTGAACTGGTATCCGATCGGTATGATCGTTTTCATGGCCATGGTCTTGCGACGGGGTGTGTCCTTTAGATCCATAGATGGACCTAGCCGCACTGGCATTTTTTATCCAGGAGCTCGCGTAAATCATGTGCGGCGTCAGTAGCTGCTCTATTGCAGTTACGAAGTGGTTTGTCCGGCTTCCTGGCCGTATTGTTCTTTGGTGGAACGGCCTCATCGTCGAATTCTGGCAGCAGCTTGCGTTTTGGATAGCTCTTTGTGTGGCAACTGTCGCCGTACCTTTCTTTAGTGTCTAGCACTTTATTCCATCTATGATTGAGCGTTTCCTGTGCGTCCTTAAGCCTTTGCTTCTGCTTCTTTACACTTTTTGCAGTGGCCATAAGCCTTCTGTGGAGGTTATCTCGTTCCAAGCGTGCTTCCGGGATGACAAATGCATTGTCATCTGGACTGTGCTCTTGCCCCGGGGCGGTTTGACGAGTTCGTCCCTCGGGTTCATTGTGATTGGGCGTATGCTCCGAGCTGTGTTCGACGTGACCTGGCTCATCCTGCTCCATTGCTGGGTCCATATGGTCGTTGTTGCCTTCGGAGTTGACTGGGATGTCGATCTTTCTAGCGATGTTATCACTATTTTTACTGTTGCTAGACTTGGAGCGGCGTCTGCGCCGTTCTTTTGGCTTTTGTCCGGGGGTTTTATCCTCCGGTTTGTCGCCTCGTCTTCTTTAGGCGTATCCACCATGTAAATATCATATCTCGAGGTGGCAGTCCGGCGCCCTGTTGGTTCTGAATCGTCTCCTGCGCCGACGTCCATACCATCGGTATCATCGGAGTCGAAGTCAAGCATGTCTGATACATCGTCCACAGTGGCTATGAAGTGGGTGGTGGGTGGGCAACGGATTTCTTCGTCACCTTCTTCCCCCTTGAGTCGGACATAGTTCGGACAAGAGCCTCTTGACAAAGAGAGAGACTTTAATGAGTTCAGCATGTCACCAAAGGGCGAGCGCTGGAAGATATCCGCAGCAGTGAACTCCATTACCGGAACCCAACCAGATTCGATGGGCTCGGGAGTGCACGGACTGGAACCTATAGCCGGATACGAGTCCGGGGGTTCGGTGTCACAGGCTTCCTTGGGGGTGAGGCCTATGTTCAGCTCTACCGCCGATGAGTGTGCGGCCTCTAGGGCGGGGTCCATCGACCCGTCCTCGGGCGACGCAATCTGCGTCGGATTTAGGTCCGGGGCTCTTGTAGGGGCGATATCTCGGGCATTGTCCGACAGCAGGTCTAAGCCGTGCTCATCGTGACTCTCCGGCGCTCCTGGCGCAGGCCCAAATCCATTGAAGATCAAGTCTCTGCAGATATTGGCCGTGTAGTTCAAGTTTCTGAACCTGACCTGACGACCAGGGGCGTTGCTGTCGATCTGCTCCAGATGGCCAAGCGAATTGGCCCGCAGTGCGAGGCCACCGAACATGAAGATCTGTCCGGGGAGAAAAGTCTCACCCTAGACCGTGTTGTTGCTGATCGAAGGAGCCATCAAGCATTGCAGCGACGACACAGAGGAACTCTCAATGAAAGCACCAATATGGGTGTCAAAACCGTCCGATCTCGGGTAGGGGGTCCCGATCTGTGCGTCTTAGGCTAATGGTAACAGGAGGCAAGGGACATGATGTTTACCCAGGTTCGGGCCCTCTTGATGGAGGTAAAACCCTACTTCCTGTTTGATTGATATTGATGATATGGGTGCTACAAGAGTTGATCTACCACGAGATCGTAGAGGCTAAACCCTAGAAGCTAGCCTATGATGATTATGATTCTGATCGTCCCTCTAAGGACTAAACCATCCGGTTTATATAGACACCGGAGGGGGCTAGGGTTTACATGGAGTCGGTTGCAAAGAAGGAAATACAATATCCGGATCGCCAGGCTTGTCTTCCACGCAAAGGAGAGTCCCATCCGGACACAGGACGAAGTCTTGAATCTTGTATCTTCATGGTCCAACAGTCCGGCCAAAGTATATAGTCCGGCTGTCCGAATACCCCCTAATCCAGGACTCCCTCACTATCCACAACATGAGCCACACTTCTACTAGGGCTCATAGCATGACATGGGGAGGACACTTGGTGGTTCAAGTCAATATCAAGCCGCGAACCTTGCCCCTTCATACCAAACAATTCAAGTGACATGTCTTCCAAGGCCGCAACTTTACCCTTGTATATCCCCCAATGCAACTCGGAGATGATAGGCATATTCTTCAGTCAAGATTTTGTTCCCACCCCAACATCATACCTTCCTATTAATTACACTTTATCATTGGGGTCCATCCAATTCAACTTATCTCTTACTTTAATAACAACCTCATCATAACTAGGACTTATGTCGAATACCACCACATCCTCGTTGTCACTTGCAGTTTTGGTCACAAATGACGCTTTGTCCAAATAATGAACATTAACAAGTCTATCATCCATCTAAAAGGGACAACAAACAAGATGAAATGACAATTATAATGCATAGTTGCAAAAACTATGCAACTCTAATGAAGCAATGACAACTATATATTCCTAATGAGTTGTATCAAAAACAAATTAAAACTTATGTACTAAATAAATGATGTCATTTGCTTAACACATAACCTAAACCTAACCATCATATTTATCAAATCCATCATTTGTACCCACAAAATGCATATCCCATTACTACTACCACAACTACATATTAATTCAAAGCCATCCAATACCAAAGGATTTGAATAAATCTAGAAACTAAGGTGTCACCTAGGGTTACATAATGCCACTAAAATAACAAGAAATTACCAACAAAATTTAGGGATCTGGGGCAGATTACCTCAAACAACACGGGAGAGAAAGATCCACGGAGGAAAATCAAATTTGGAGCGGGATTTGAGTGAGCCTTGAGGTGGGAGAGAGAGGGGGAGCTCTCCTTTGTTCTTCTTTCTCGGGATGGAAGATTGGGATTAGGAGAGTGTGTGGGGAGGGCTCCACACACTTTTCCTGTGACCACTTATATCTCAGGGGGGGTAGACGCCAAGATTCCCGGCGCCTAGGGTCGGGGGCGACAATTGCCACGTCGGACGGTCAAACTGCTGACCAGGGAGGTGGGCCAGGCCTAAACGCCAGGGATCACGGCGTCCTTAGTGCAAGCTAAACGCCGTGGATGTTGGCGTCTCGGTTTGGGTCAGATACGAAAAAAGTTTCAAACACGGGTCAAATCGTGCTAAACTTTGAGACATGGGTCAGAACAGTGAAAAACCCACTATATCACACACAGTTGTTTTGTAGGAATCGTTTGCGATGAAAAATTCTGGGTCTATTTAAGTCTTCCACCTTAAGCTTCGCTGGTTCGTCTGCTCAAGTGCCGGCAACCCCCGAATCTAAAAATCCCGATCCCCATTCCCGCACCCCCTTCTTGCAAAGATGACGCCGTGGAAACGCTTCGTGAAGGCATGTATGATGGTCGCGTCCCCCCGAGCGCCGCCGCCTGCGCCGAGAGCACGGACGCCTACGCCGAGAGTGCTGCCGCATCCGCATTCAGCGCGGCCGCTTCCGCCGAGAGGGCATCTGCGCCAGCCGACAGGGTAGTTGCAGCAGCTGAGACGGCTGCAGCTGCTGCTGCGACGGTGGCGGCAAACGCCGAGAGCGCTTGAGCTACCGTCTGCGCCACCGAAGTCGCCCTGGCCCAGCTCAAGGCCATCCACACAAAGATATTCAAGGCCACCTCGGAATCTAGCATGCAACCCACGGCTGAAAAGGCGGCGGTGGCCATGGAGCACCTGCTTCCTCATGTGGTCGTCGAGCGAGAGCTGGAGATGCAGGAGGTGGCGGAGATCAAAGAGCGCTGGGAGGAGGAGTTGCGCGTGGCCCAGGTCGAGGTAGAGAAGAGTCTGTCCGTCAAGGAATCGGCGATGAAGTAACAACACGAGCTCTGGCGCAGCCCCTACTACGAGTACTAGAACCTTGAGGGCGGCACCGAGGACGAGGACGAGGACGCAGTCGACTTCAGCAGGGGGACGCGGAGTCCACCAACCGCGGCATGTCGCCAGGACAAGCCATCGACGTCTCATCTCACACCGGTGATGCATAGGCTGGTGCGCTGGCGGATTTGTTAAAATTATTCGTACTTAGGATTTGTTTTTAATGCTGGTTTTTGTTAGTGCAATGTTTAGGTGAACTATCTCTATTTAATTACTAAAATTGCTCGATTCAGAAAGTCTGGTATGTGTGTTGTACGCTCTTTTGTGTGCCCAAATTAGCAAGCGATGTTAAATTATGCAATGACGTACGCGGGAAAATTTCCACCAAAATTTCAACTATCAAACTCATCCCATGTGCGTTAAGCAGAAGAATCATTTGCGATGCACACTATCGTTCAAAGTGAATGGTGTCCGGCGGCACCACGCGCATAGTTTCCCTCCACATTTAAAAAAAATTGGCCTACCGCCGAAATATCTACCCTCTCTCTCCCCATCACCTTTTCTCGCCAACCACAAATCACATTTCCCCTATTTCCCCTTCCTTCCTTCCTAAGCTATAGCCGCTTCCTCGCTTGCTTCCTCGCTCTCGCCGTCTCGCATCGTACCGCCGGGGTCGCCAAGGTCTTCTTCAAAGACCTCTCCAGCGGTGCCTCCGACGACGACGACTCCTTCACCACCCGGGTATGCCTCTCTTCTCTCTCTCGGGCTATGACTTGGAATGAAGGATTTTTACCCGGTGGTCGATTTGAGTCATTTCTTCCTCTTGTAGTTCACTAGGACCATTAGTTGCAACGAATGGAGCGGGGTGGCTGAAGACCTGTCTGCTCATCATCACCATCAATCTCCATGCGTGAAGCTAGTTGCATTTGAATCTGTGGATAGTGGGAGGAAGTTTCTGGCATGTGCAGAGAAGGTTAGATCCTCTTTTGTTGTTACAAATCATTTGTTAGATGTGATTTAGACACTGTCACGGTCCCAACCCATTCATAACACACCTTCAACCAAACGCATCCTAAGACAGTGTCACGGTTTGTACCTAGTATCTAAAAATGTTGCCATCTCATCAGCGGTGCCATTAGAAAATTATTTGGCACTGCTTCAGTAGTTTGTGGAGCCAACTTGTCCACACATCCAAGCAGCCAAGCAGTAAAATACTAAATCTTTATGGCACAAAGGAACTGGGCGTCAGAGCAACTAGGTGCTCCGGAGTTTGGGTCCCAGATTTTTTCCGCTGCATCGGCTCGCTAGTGCAGGGCACCGGTGCGAGATGTAGCAACAGTTGTCTTTACACCGGTTTTGGCACACATAGTGGACGCCTTAGTGCTATTAGTTCTATGTTACTAAATTTGTGCATGTACACACCTGTCTGTATCAATTTGCTGTCATCCAAACACTGTCGGTATGCTGTTGCAGTTATATTTACCTTCCTCTTAAAATGTTCAATTTGTTATTCATAGTACATGAGTAAGAACTTGTAGCGTTGTTGTAGTTAATTATAGCTTCTGATGTTTCAGAATTTGGTTGTTGTGTCAGTAGCAATTAATTCATTTGCACATTGATCTTTTTGAGAAGATATGTCATAATTAACCTGTTTCTTCAGTTTTTCAAAATAAGTATTGGTGATTTTCTATGTTGCTATAAACCCATTTTCCCTATAATTGTTACTGATCTAGTTTTAAATATTATAGGATAACGGAAGTGTTCTTACTTGGAGTGGGTTGATCAAGAATGGCCACAGTCTTTGAAGATGTGCCTAGCAAAGCTCTGGAGCATGTATCAGGAACAGAGCAGAGGTAGGCTTAGAGAAAGCATTGTCAATGCTAAAGAATATTTGAAGATGCGGGATAAAAAGAGGAAGGTGAAGAATGAGCTCAGATTTTCTAAATCAGACTTTGCTAAGATGGTGTTGGCGAAGGGGGAGGCACTTTCCCATTTGGCAAGTGCAAAACATGTTCTTACTGAACTGAAAGCTGGATGATCTTGATTAGGGAAATGAATATATTGTTGTAATATTGTTATTATGAAGTTGAATTATCTGTATGATGTACTGTGCTGTTTTCCGGTAGCTATCGTACTGTGATGTTAAAATATATCTATGTGCCTGATATGAAATTGGAAAATAGCTGTTCGATATGAAATGTGAATTTGCGTAATACTGGAATTATTAATTGTAAACTAATAAACCTATGAAATGGGTCATGGAACTTTGCAAATGGTTCTAGAAGTAAAAGCGCTTGTGGTGGATAGCCCAATGCCACATAGTTTTCTTCATCAAATCGTGTGTGATGTAGTTGATAAAAGCAAACGGTCAACCAAGGCAGAGTGTGTGTGATAGTTACACATATCACACACGAGTCTATACATAAACCTATGTGGGATGTACATATGAACGGAAATATTTTCCATTGATTGACTGTGTGGGATGTACATACGAACGGAAACGTTTTCCCTGGATTGACTGTGTGGGAAGTATATACGAACGAAAACGTTTTCCCTGGATTCACTGTGTGGGATGTACATGAGAACATAAACATTCTCCTTGGATTGACTGTGTGTGATATACATACGAACGGAAATGTTTTCTTGGGATTCACCGTGTGGGATGTACATACGAACGGAAACAATTGAGTTTTGATGCCTCGTCCAATCGCACACGAGCCAGCTTGTGTGCCAGGAGGGCCTATCCCCGACGATTTTTGGGTCGTGTGGGAAGGACCCCCTTATCGGCCACACTCACTTGGCGACGGTTCCAAATGCCGTCGTGAAAAGGGGTTAAAAACCATTTGTATAGCACCGACGTGTACCAGTGAAGGGACAGAGAAAATAGAAATGAACACTTTAAACTGATAACTCACTTCTCATAGTTCATAAACTGATAAAAAGGCTGAAATATGCTAACAAAGGTTTCCAAACACGTCCACAAAAAACACGCTGCAGTGGGTGAACATATGGAGGTTCCGGAGGACAACAACTGAAATACTAAAAAGTAAACTCATAGGGAGATCCTCCCACCCAGAACCCACTCACACATGCACCAACCCTGACAGATTGATCTCGTGCATAACTTATATCCTGTGAATTATCATCACCATCTGTAGGTCCGTGTGAATGTTGTGCCTAAAAGTGATCATCACAGCACTGCCTCATCAGAAAATCCTTCCACCCTTTCTTAAAGCTGATGCGGCCGTACTTGCACGCCTTGTACACAGTGTTGGTGATTCTCCCTACTCCCAGGCGTATTATAGCTAGACCTTCCTCCATGATGTTCAAGCTTGAGGCTACCTTGAATGGTAGTTTCTGTGATGCACATGTTATACATAAAAAAAGGTGCCATATGTCTTTGCAATAGAAAGAAACATCTAAAACATAAAAAAATGATATATGAAAGGGTAAGAAATGTACCATCACAAAGTCCTTGAGATTAGTCTTGATCAAGCACGTGACGAAAGGTGGGCACTTGTAGTCGTTGTTGAGAGGTAGGATGTCCCAAAGATACACTGATGAAATATGAACTAAAGTACATTGATAAAACCAAAGACTGGGCACTAACTTGGAAAGAGCATCGGAGAAATCAAAGATTGATGACTAACTGGGAAAGAACATTGCAGAAACAGGAACATGCAATGATCTAGTGGCAAATAAGAACTACAGAAAAATGAGCTAAGGTACACCAATGAAACCAACAAACTGATGACTAGGTAGGAACAAACACTAAAGAAACTACATGCAAATTGAGGTCGCTACTGAACTGACAAGGTATAAGGAGATCATAATGAATGCTAGATGTCAAGGCCGTGTCGACCTTCTGAAATGAGTTGAAGATCAGATCATAAGCACTACAAATTCTAGTAAGGAACACCATCGGTAGCTGTCGCGTACTTTGTATCATGATTCTTGAGGCATGCTCCGGTTCAACTGTTCAAAAGTGAAATGATTAACTTCTATCTATTGATATTCTGGAATTATTGTGTGAGTAGTGCTCCTGTCAAAGGAACAATTCCTTTGCATGTACTCTAAAACCCAGCACGACTCAAGTCTTCGCACATTACCAGCAAAAGCACTGGTGCTAGCCTAGCAACTTTTCTATGCTCCTTCTGATGACTGATACATAGACTACTAAGGCTTAACATAGACTCATGACTGATAACTGATACTAACAACTCAACCAAGACTGAGAGAACAAAGTAAAACACTTCTAAATTATAAAACATGAAGACCAATGGCTGAAGACTAATAATAAGAACTAACCAGGACTGGGATAACAAAGTAAAACAATCCTAAATAATAAAACAGGGAGACTGATAACTGAATAGTTGAATACTGATGACTAATACTATAAACTGAACCAAAACTGAGAGAACTAAGTAAAACAATACTAATATGGGATGGAGGGAGTACTAAATAATAAAACATGTAGACTGATGACTACTAATAAGAACTAAACCAAGACTGAGTGGACAAACAAATAAAACATGCGCAGGTACTGATGAACCAAAAAGGAAGAAACTAAATGAAAATTCACACTGATAGAATGTAAACTAAGCAAGAAAATCACTAACATTTATGGCTGAGAACTAATAAATGATTAATACTAAAAAACTAATAAGAACTACAGCTAGATTGAAAATGACTAAAAGGAATCTAAGAGGAATAACGAAAAAGACTGAAACCTAAAAATGAAGAAATAGGAACTAAGGTACAATGATGAAACCAAAAATTGATGACTAGATAGGAATACTCTGTAGGACTGAAGAAAATAAAATACTACATCTCTGTTAAGTTGTGCTATATTAATAACTAAATTCTGCAGGTGCGTAGCGATGGGGTTGATGACATCCAGCATCACTCGCTGGAAGCCAACAAACAATTTTCATGTAGGTAAAGATCTTCCCTGGAAATTGAAATGCAAATGAAAAACTTGTGTGCATGTGTCCAAAAGATTAATAGCTCACCATGGATTGCAACAAAATTCTTTTGGACACAAGAAAATCACATCGATGTGATAGAGAACAAAACTATAATATGACAACAACTGGAGCACAACCTAGCCATTCGTCTCCCTAGTAGTTGTAAATTTCTTCAAGAAATGTTCAAGCACAAAGGAAAAGTCCAGAGACAATTTTTTTTCCAGAGTACTAGTTTAGAGACCTCGATTTTCACTATTTGAATGACCCTGAAAATATATGATTCAAACACAGCAGCGCTTTATGTTGAAAAAATCACAGTTGACTGAAAAAATGCAAAAACAACGCGACACTATACTCTCCTTGGGACACTACAACACAAAAACAAAAAGAACTACAAAATTAGTTCTGTTTGTAGAAAACACTACAACATAAGGTACATCAAATCAACTGCATAAAAACGGCCTCAACCTAAAACCATAGTGAATAATTATAATAACCATGACAAAGCCAATAACAAACATTTCGGGTCCATTCCAATTTAGCTGAAAATCACACCAAAATCAGCATAAGCCTGCTCCAAGCTTAGGCCTGATAAGCAAAATTGTCCACGGGAACAACACATCCGCGTACATAGTATGACGTGTATCTCCTCCCCCCCCCCACCCCATCTCCCGAGTGCAGAGTCATTGGACGCATAGAAAATGCAGGGGTGTTTCCCAATGAACTACACAAAAGCGCATGAATAAGTAACCACCCCTAATGTTGAACAAAGGTACACATGAAAAATGATAGTTCCATCCCCAGCAATAAACAAACGCATGCGACGCGGATCTCTGATCGGCGACCATGACAAGGAACTGAATTGACCGCGAAGGCACAAAACACCTAAGGACAAAAAATTGGACAGACAGAGAGGGGGCGGTAAGGAGACGATATACCTCGCGCACGACCGAGGCCGGCGACTACAACCTCTCACCCGATGGGTGCATGTTGATGGAGAGCACGATGGGAGAGGTCTGTCAACACTAGTGCAGCAAAGCCTAGCTATGGTGTGGCAAAAACGGCCTTGCTGGTGTGGACACCCTACGCCACCAATATGCCGACATTATTAAAAAATAGTGGTGGTGTTGGAGCCCACATCAACAAGTATTCTACGTGCTAATGGCGTGCCACGTGGCCAACGAAAACAGTAAGTTTATCTTACGTCTATCGTGCCTTGTTGGCCAACGCCAGCAAATTGATTTTTTTCTAATAGAAACATTTTGATTCACAAACTAATAATTCGACTTCACAAAATTTGCTAGCTAGTTAAAGAACTACATAGTTCAATAGATACTCACTAACTCAAGATATTCAGCAACTTAACAAGTTAAACTTCACAAAAGTTACTCATTAACTCAAGGTACTCATAAACTAAAGATGGACTAGCTAGTTAAAGAACTACTCTTCATCAAGGATTAGGCTCAGCTGGTGAAACTTCTTTCTATTGCTCTCTCCATCTTTTCTAAAATGAGCTATGTCCACCCTTGAGCTCAATCCTCTCTTCCCTGAGGAGTTTTCTATCCTACTTCAGCTTATTCCTCTCATCGATCAGCTCATCCCAGTCGTCCCTCATTTTATTAGTCTTCCTTACAAGATCAACACTCCCGTTGAGCAGCTGACCCCTCTCTGCCTTCAGCGAGACATTCTCCTATTGCAGACTGTTGATGATATACTGATGAGTCTCTAAGAGATCTTTGTGGAGCATGTCCACATCATACACATCCTCCTTGTTGCCTCCAGAATTGGGCATGACCTGCTACCATTAATTTTTTAGACAAATAAATAATTTGTTAGACAAAGTAGTTCAACATATGCTACACATGGCATTTTTACAAATGTACACTAGAGCAAACACATGGCAGTTTCCATCTATTCAAACTCCTAATTATCTAACACATGGCAGTTTGTGCACAAGCAAATCATCCATCTATTCAAATTACCTAGCACTGCCATACAAACACATGGCAGTTTCTAGGTTACATGTGACTAACTTGCTAAATTGCCTAAAATTACCATTGAACTAGCATCCATTGAAAGAAAGAACTAGCATGCAACATTTTGTCAGTCACATACCACTTGTCATATACTCAACTACTAGCCAACTTTTGCCATAAGTGTGGCGACCAATTTGGCCAGCACAAAAACTGTGGCATGCCACACTTGTGGCACACAAGTGGGGAAAAGTGTGTATGGCAACCAAACATGCTCACAATTTCCTCAAAATTATGTAAGAAAAGCATAAATCACTGAACAATGGACTAAACCTAAACCTAGAGTGTGATTTGGCACTGATTTGTCACTACTTACATTTTGGCACACTAGGTTGCAATCATCTACATAGGCAATGTACACATTTGGTAAAATTTTAGCACTGTTTCTCAGTTTGGCACACTACAATTTTAGCAAAGATTTTCAGTTTGGCAGACTACACGTTTTAGCACTATTTTCAGTTTGGCACCTAACCCACCATCGGAGAGACTAATTCCTAGCAAGAAATTGCCACGGACCTCACCTTGTCGAGGCAGAGCTCGTCATTGTCATCTCCGTTACCGAGGCAAAGCTCGTCACTGTCGTCTCCCTTGTCGTTGATGAAACCCTAATGGGGATGACCTAAGTA
>NC_041391.1:86915821-86924801 GCF_002162155.2 Triticum dicoccoides | reverse complement strand
TTTGAAGTTTACCTCAGCACGGGAGACGACTGGAAATGGCCGGAATCGCCCGACGAAAAAGGGGATCGAGCGTCGGGTTCATTGATGGGAGAGAGAGAGAGTTGGGGCGAGAGGTCCGTTGGCCCTTCGTTTTTAATACAGTGCTACGACGCACTCATGAGCTAGGCCCAATAAGTATGTGCGTCGTTGCCCTCCGTTTTACTTGATAAAATTATCACAAAATATATTGTAAAAATGTCACCCTTTCCAATTAAAATTTTCTTACTTTAATAAAAGTAACTACAATATTTAGTATAAATAACTCAAATATAATATAAAAATATCACAAAATATATTATATAAATAACTAAAAATATAATATAAAAATGTTCACCATGTATGAAAAATAAATAGATAAAAATATAATATAAAAATAATATAATGGTGACGGGCATCAAACAACTCGCCACCAACTAAAATAAAAGACCGAAAATGATAAAAATACTACTAATAATAAAGACAAAAATATAATATAACTGTTCATTTATTTTTTGACTAGGATAATCATTAAATACTTAAGTTAGCACGCCAACAATAGATAATTAATTACGGCATGCTTATTAATCCGACGCGACCACTATCTTGCAAACGGTGAGTATAGATGGGCCAAAATATTTGTGAGGTGTTAAAAAAAAGCAATGGCAGCACTAACCATGTAAAGCCGACGTACCAAATATGCCAACGCCACTACTATTTTAAGAAAAGTAGTGCTGGCGTTGTTTGAAAATGAGGCGTCACCAACTAAAGTTGTTTCTAGCCCTTTTTTCACTAGTGCGAGCTCCTCTCCAGCCCGACATCTCTCCTACCTACAGTCGTCCCAGTGAAGGCTCGCTGCGCGCCACCTCCGGTTGGCCGGCCATGCCGCTAATCACCGGCAAGGAGCCCTCCCTGCGGCGTCTCCGCTCGCCTCGGCCAAGCCCATCCAATCCCCTCCTCAGTCAGCTAGACAGAAGCAGCTGCCCACCGCCTGAATAAGAAAGTTTCAAAAACAAGACCATGACGGGTCGAAAAACCCAATGAAACACGCGACGGATGACTATCCGTTACGCGCGGTTGAGGACAAGCGAAGCACAGAGATTTGTAACGGGTCGGACGGACAGAAAAACGACCTGAAGCAAATTTAAAAACAGACGTCTGAAAAATAGTAAAAGTGATTAATTTCTCAGCGCACATCGTGGGCTTTGAAGTCCAGACTAGACCAGTATTGGGCCCCCGACCTCTTCGACTTGCACTGCCGTTTGCTCCGCTCCACCCCCACCACATCCGTTCCGTGAGGTCGAGATGACGGCCAGCCTCCGCCGCCACCCCCACTCTCCGGCGGTGCTGCCGCTGGACGACGATGACTTGCTCTCCGAGATCCTCCTCCGCCTCCCCCCTCAGCCCTCCTCCCTCCCGCGCGCCTCCCTCGTCTGCTAACGCTGGCGAGGCCTCGTCTCTGGCCCCCGATTCCTCCACCGCTTCCGCCGCCACCACCGCCGCAGCCCTCCCATCCTCGGTTCCTTCGTTGAGAAGGCGTTATCTATATCCTTCGTACCAGCTCTCGACCCCCCCAATCGTGTCCCCGTCGGGCGATTCTCCTTGCAGTGCGACGACGTCGGCGGCTTCAGCCTCCTCAACTGCCGCCATGGCCTCGTCCTCATCTTCCTCCTGAAGCACAACCAGGTCCTGGTGTGGGACCCCATCAGCGGCGACCAGCACCGCATAGCCGTTCCTCCGAGCTTTTGTGTGGTGACGGGGAGACGGACAACCGGGGCGGTGCTCCGGGCTGACGGGGACGCCCACCACTTCCAAGTGGTATTGATAGGCACATACAAAGAACAACATCCACGAGCAATCGCCTGCATTTACTCCTCGGAGACGGGCATATGGGGCAATCTGCTCTCGACACTGCTTCCATACGAGGCTCGGTCGGCTTATACGGGCATGGCTTGTGTCCTGGTTGGGAATTGCCTTTATTGGGTTCTTATTGGTGAGAGTCCACGCATACTTGAGTTTGATTTGGATAAGCAGAGCTTAACTTTGATACATATGCCAGTGGACTTGTACGCCACTAATGCTTGCCATTTCTCATTTATGCGAGTGGAGGGTGGTGTCCTTTCTTTCCTCATTTCCTCATGGGACTTCAATGCCCAATTATGGAATATGGAGAAAAATTGTGATGGTGTTGTTTCATGGGTGCTGAGAACAACCATTGAATTGGACAAGCTACTTTCCCTCAAACCAGATGATGGAGGGCCCCAACTGATAATAGGGTTTGCCGAGGACAATATTGCGTTCTTCCTGTTGACAAAAGTCGGCGTCTTCATGGTCCAGCTTAAGTCATTGCAGTTCAAGAAACTTTCCAAAACCAACTACTTGTCTCACTATCATCCATTCGAAAGTGTCTACACTGCAGGTAATAGCATCCCTTACACTGTGCCTATAACAGAAACAAGTCGGTTTTCGATGAGTGGTTGACGAAATGCTGTTCACATCCTTCCGTATTAATCCAACAATTTTATGTTGGCTCGTATCAATTATTTCATTTGTTGCTCAATGATCTATTCAACATATAGCAATATTGTTCTGCACCTTTGCAGCGTTTCGTGTCAAGTGCGTGCTGGTGTTTTATGTAATAGTTCTGAGCTGGAAAATACCTGCAAGTGGTATTTAGCTAATTTATGTCACCGGTTCTTTTTTCTGAACTGAGACGATGGGTTGTCAATGTTCTACTGTACTGTGGTCTCTTTGATAGACTGAGTTTGTCAAAAAATATGTAGCGATGTTGTTTCTAATATTCTCACATTATCATTACTAGTTTACTATTGTTGGACTATGTCGTTCAAGTCTAGCCAACTGTCTCTACCACTTTATTGTAGGAATGTCCATGCAATACAACAATTAATACCAAGATTGCCAAGTACTTGGTATAACAATTGAACTAAATGTCATTTTTCCCTACATATTCACATATGCAAGAGCTGTATATGGAGTGCCAGACTGCTAGTGCATAGCTGCGGTGTCGGGTTTTTTATACAATGAGCTATATAACAGTTGCAATTTGAAGACAACTTGAACTAGAATGAACAAATTAAAATGTTAAATATATAGCTCAATACATACAATTGGAAGCTTAAAGCTAGTTATATTTATGTCATTAAATATTGTTATCTATGCTGATATTCTGATAATTGTAAATCAGTAACAATGACTTGCTTTAAATTCTATGAAACAATTGTTCGGTTTATCACTTGGAGAGAAACCTTTTGTGAGTATCAAGTCCATTTGCACTAGGATTTTATAATAAGCTAAGTTCATTTCACATTTTCATGTCAAATTTGGATATAGATAATCTAAATCTGAATTGTCATGGTCACTTCTGTTGGTAGGAATTGTTAACATGAGCATATTTTACAAAAAAATTATATAGCATGAGATGAGCTTAAGAATAATTAACTCTAGCTAACTTCTTTCTTCTGATTAGCTAATAGTCTGAGTGTCCATGTTCTTCATTTTTATGATGTTAATGAGTACAACTACATACTCTTTTGAGGGATATTCTTTGTATTTGACAATAGTGTGGTTTTGTCTATCTATTCCTAACGTTGCACGAGACCTGTCTTCTTTTCTCTAAAATTACACCTTTGAGTTTAGCTGAATATTTTGGAGCAACAAGAAGAAACCTACCTGGTCCATTTCTCAATGAAACCCTAATTCAAAATTCAGCTGAATATCCCTCTGATGCCTTCTCATATCTAGTTGGCTTTCTATTGGAATGACATTGGTTGTTTGACTTATCCATTTCAAAAACAGATATTAGCGGTGAACGTGATGGAGCTGAACTTTTGCACAACATGCAAGATAACTGTCTGGTCAGACATGCGTAAGATGACGCTGACCAGGTAAGCTTCTCTTCTGCATGCAAGTTTATTGTAATATTGCTTTCCTTTTTACTGACATTTCTCAAGGCAATTGCAAGAGAGCACGTCAAAATTCACTCTGATCTTTTGCTAAGCTATTGCTCACCTTGCTGCACCCATCATGCTTGCATGGTAGGCTGCATCTTGGATCTTTTCTCTAGGCCTTGAGTCCTCATTCCTACCTCTGCAGCTTTCCATTCTCTTCATCATGCCTTAACCCAGCTACCTTCTCTTCTATTTACTGATGTTCTCTCCCCCCTACTGAATGTGCTCTTTCGCATGCCCTCGCTTCTGTTATATTGTCTAGTTGCCAGTTTTCTTCCTGCTTAGTATTCCTCCAGTTCCTTCTAATAGTGCAAGCATACTTCTCAGATGACTGATGACTTGGAACCAAGGAAAAAAATAGCGGGCTATAGCAAAATAGCGCCAGCCTTTAAAATACATTATTAGCGTGCTGTTAGCGAGACTTTGTACACAGATTTATTTAGCGAGACAATTCTCAAAACACTATAGTGTGCTATTTTTTTCAGTGCTCGGACCCTTCCCCATTCCCTATTTGTGGATTTGTTTGTCCCTGCTCAGAGAAGAATGTTTTCATGCTAAGTAGTAACATAATGATAACAGAAATAATCCCTTTACTGTGCTTCGTGGAATTTTCTGGTCGTACTTATACTGGGTGCCACATTGTCTAAGATATATTTTACGCGGTTACGAATCTATCAAGTACTCCCTCCGTCCTATAATATATAAGTATATTAGTTGTAATAACATCTTATATTATGAGGCAAAGGGAGTATATATAATTGATAACCAACAACGCTAGAGCATTTGGCTTCGACTTTCCTTTAGTTATTTGGGCTTATAGCTATGCTGTTCCACATTGCCGCTCACATGGTATTCTTATAATAATTAATGCTGAGTACTACATTCTGGATTGTGTCACAGTACTCGAAGAGCATGTCCACATCAGATTTACTAATATTTACAGTTTTGCTTGGTGTTATTAAAGTCTGATGCACAATTGTTCTATTCTTAGGAAGTTTGCTTAAATATTTTCTCAGCACATCTAAGTTTGGTATTCTAACTGTCGCATATGTAGTTTATCATTTGGCCATTAGCCCGTTATATATTGAAACTAGATGCTGCAATAGTTTGTAATTAGTCTAATTTCACCCTTCGTCCCATATTAATTTTTTGCTTAAATGGATGTATCTAGCATTGAAATACGTCTGGATACATCCGTTTGAGCGACAATTAATATGGGACGGAGGTAGTATTTTAGTTACCATAGATGTTTACATATTTGTACTGAACACCTTCTGAAAATTTACATGGATAGATTCACCACCAAAACTGCTTTAGAGACAAACTACAGTTTTGATATTTCATACTCCCTCCATCCTAAAATAGGTGTCTTAACTTTAGCGCGGAGGGAGTATCATATTATCATTAAAGGTATGCTTAACATTTTGTTTTTTATGCTGTGCGGAGGTTTTTAAAATTGATTTCTATTTGAACTAAGAGAGTATCAAGTATCAACATATATGAGCTAGAAACCTTGATGTTTCAGTTTTACTCCATGACCTACATGCCCATGTTGGTAAGCTAGCTAATCATGTAGCTTCTACTTAGATAAGAGCAAGGAAGTTCTCAATGTGTCAACATTAACAATAGAATTTGAAAGGTGTGTCACGACAAATTGGTTGTCGTCTTATTGATGTTCTCTGTTTAAGTGTTTATAATGTTGGTTTTGTCCAATATGTGAGATGATTCAACTCTTGAGCTTTTGGCGCAATTTCCATAGTGATGAAGATAATGTCCACTCCTCCCTCCGCTCCTAAATATAAATCATTTTAGAGATTTCAATAAGGACTACATACGGATGTATATAGACATATTTTAGAGTGTAGTTTCACTCATTTTGCTCTGCATGTAGTCCACATTGGAATCACTAATAAAACTTATATTTAGGAACAGAGGGAGTATTTGAATGGCTTTTCAATGAATGATTATTACAAATTGGTTTGACTGATGACATTGGTTGCTCTGCAGGTATCTGAGATGCAGAAATGGCTTGCTTGCTGTAGGTTCTTCAGTGTTGTGTAGGCACTAGGCACTCATACCACAGACCATAGGCAGAAGAAAGTACAAAAACTGCTATGTACAGCAAGCCAACATCATGTTTCCTGCTGATTCTTTCATGTATGGCCAGCAGAGAAATGCGATCAATTCCATCGGAATTGCCCGTACATTCAGTATCTCAAGCCTCTCTTATGTAAGAGTGTGGGTACCCCATATAGAATGACAAAAATCGGACAAAAAATGTTGAAAACAAAAGGTTTTGAAAGCAACAAAGATATTTCAGAATTACTCCCTACGTTCCCAAATATTTGTCTTTCTAGACATTTCTACAAATGACTACATACGATGCAAAATGAGTGAATCTACACTCTAAATATGTCTACATACATCCGTATGTTATAGTCCATTTGAAATGTCTAGAAAAACAAATATTTAGGAACGGAGGGAGTACTGCTTATCTAGTGGTAGTAATGTTGAAATCAGGTTATGAGGCAGTATACAAGAGGATCCTGCTGAAAAGCCAACACTATTTCCAGGTCCTTAATTGGCCCAATACAGTGCCGTTAGTAAAATTATTTGCAAATTTGTACAGGGATGCAGTTAATTTCATTTCACTAAATTCAACCTTTACTGACAGATCAACTAGTAGGCAACCGCAGCATGTTCCAGCAGCAGCCGAGAGACACATGATGAACATTATTGTATCATTTGCTCCCCCAGACTAGCTGTTGAGGATCATTAGCCAAACTTCAATTGGCACCTAGCAAGAAATTTACAGAAAAGTTTCCTTCCTATGGCTAGAAAAAGCATACGGGCCGAACGTACAGGTTGACCTTCCTAAACATGGACAACACGCATGCGAAAATCAAATCAGCAAGTAAACATCAGATACTTTTTTTCCCCCGAAACGGAGGCAAAAGATTTGCCTCATCGATTAATTAAGAAGAAGAGAATTGCCTAGTCAATTAACGGAAAACCGGACGAAAACCGATACATATAGACCACATGCAGACTACTCGCTAAGAAAGAAACTCCACGACCCCACGGTCAATCGGAGAAACACACATAACATGAAACGACCACAATCCCTCGCGCTTCTACGTCGCTAAGAAACCCTCAACAAAATCAAGGTCGAAGACAACGGATACCACCGAATCCACAGAGACGAGCCAATCGGAGATGGTGGTCGAAGAGACTGGATATCATTCATTAAGCAGCCGCGCCATCACTCCTCTTGTCTATGCTCCTGCGAGCCTTCTTCACCTTCTTGATTTTGCCTGTAGAAGCCTTCTCCGCTAGGAGGCATGTAATCTCCTTGCCAGACCCAGGGCTAGCTACCTCCAAGGAGGTGAGCAAGCGGCAAAGCTTTTTCTTGAAGACCACCTCGTCAATACGTGCCAACATACCTTCACGGTCCAATACGGGCGACCGGATGGACTTCAGCGCCTCAGAATGAGATGCCAAAGCACCTACCTCATCGGCATCGGCACCCACAGACGCCACCTTGTCCCTTATAGATACCACTGCAAAAACATCACCTCACAGGTACTACCGACATGATGGACTCTGGCACCTCCAGTTGCCCACATGGCAGAGGCGAGCCATGTAGTCGCGCCTCGAAATTAGGTGCCAAAGCACCTACCTCATCAACCTCGTCACCCACAGACATCACCTGCCCATCTCCTTCGAAAGCACCATTGAAAGAGGTGAAGTGGGCTCGCCAAAATGCTCCTGCAGCTCAGGCATAATCTGCAGCACTGGAGCCACGACCTCGCCGATGACTGCACTTCCAGAGGCAGTCAGCAGCACAGGCCTCGATGACGGACGTGATGTAGCACGAGGGACGAAATGTCCATAGAGGCTTGCTTCCTCCCCAACTGAAGACCCAATATGAGGCTCAGGCATCAAATACATAAACTGGCACAACCTCTAGTTTGGCAAGTGCGGCCTCCGCTCTCCCCAAAACATCCAACTCGCGCAAGACAATCATGAAGCTCAGTGCGAAGCAACTCGGTTTCCTCCACCAACCCGGCTTGCACAGACAAGATAGACTGGAACTGCACATCTGATGTGGTGACTTCACTTGTGGGTGCAGGCGATGGAGTAGGACATTGGTGCGGCGATGTTTGGTGAACATGCTTCTTTGCACGGCAGAAGCGGGCGATGTGACCGGATAGAACGCAGTCCATGCATCGGATAGGATCTCTGCAGGAGTGTGCACGATGACCTTGACAGAGACATCGGAAACATCTATCTCTCATCCACGCCGGAGGCGGACGCACATTGACAACAGGGCGACGGAAAGCAGCGGGAGTCGAACGACGCCCTCTCGAGACGAGCTGCCAGCCTTCCCAACCCATTCCCGCGTGGGCGGAACAGACAGAAACTCTCGACGCCATATCCCGGACGAAACATCCTCGCCAATCTCCCCAACCTGGACGGACCGGAGGCGCCTCCACGACGAGCCCGTCGCATGCAATAGCGGCGTGCGGAGCTGAAGCAGCACATGCCATTGAGGCCGCCTGCGGTGCGTGCGGTGCCAACTCCTCGGCATGCCCCACCGGAGAGGCTGCCACAACAGGCCTCGGGGGGCTGCCAGCTCCGGACATCAGATACTTTTGTATATAACTGAAAAGACAATTAAGTTTGCAATACAGGTGTTGAGTATATTGTGTACGTGTATATGTGTGTGTAGGGCCCACCTCCTATATTCCTTGTATAGTTGAGGTTGTGGCCCACCTCTGTACTTATATATACGTGCCTGGTGCACCGATCAATACATCGCGATTGCACAGCCCATAACCTATCTCTCTACATGGTATCTATCGTAGCAAGGTCCTAACCCTAGTCGCCGCCGCGCCTCCGCGCCGCCGCCGCCGCCGCCTCCCGCCGACGTCACCAGCCGCCGCCGCCGCTGCCCTACCCTCGGCCGCCGCCGCCGCCCTGGTAACCGCCGCCAC
>NC_041391.1:86913007-86915719 GCF_002162155.2 Triticum dicoccoides | reverse complement strand
CCTACCCGCGCCGCCCCTCTCTCCCTCCTCCCAAACCCGATCACTGCCGCCATCATGAGCTCCTCCTCCTCCACCGTCTCCAACCCGTTCGCCGGTCCCGATGTCACCCTCGTCCGCGACCTCAACATCCATGAGCGCGTCCCGGTCAAGCTTGACCACACCACCGCCTCCTACTCCGCGTGGAAGCGGTACTTTTCGCTCGTGTTCCGTGAGTACCTCCTTCACGGCCACGTGGACGGCACCGTGGACTCCGCGCTCATGATCCACGACGAGGAGTGGATGATCCTCGACGCCACCATCATCCGCTGGTTCTACCTCACCATCTCCAGCGACATCTTCCACACCGTGGTGAACGACGACGACGACGCCCATGCGGTCTGGATCAAGCTCAACGGCCTCTTCACCGACAATCGGCTGCAGCGCAAGGTCCTCCTCTATGGTGAGTTTTACGGGTGCCAGCAACTTGACTCGTCCATCGATGATTTTTGCATGCGCCTCAAGAAGCTCGCCGATGAGCTCCGTGATCTGGGGGAGAAGATCGGCGACGAGCTCCTCATCAGCACCCTCTCCGGCGGCCTCAACGAGGACTTCGGGAACGCCGCCTCCAACCTCACCCTCATCCCGGAGGCAAGGTGGTCGCGTACCTCAAGCTGGAGGAACGCCGGATGCGGGCAGCCAGGATGCGCGCGACCCACACCGCCCTTGTTGCCGGCACCCGCGGGGGTTCGGCCCCGCCACTGCCCCGCCCGACGCCGCCCCAGCCGGCGCCACCCGCCTTCCCGCCCGGCTTCCCGCCCGCCCCACCCGCCGCCAATGGGGGAGGCCGTCGCGGCGGCCGCCGGGGTGGCCGCAAGCAGGGAGGTGGTGGCGGCGGCGGTTCTCAGGGAGGAGCACCTCGCCAGCAGCAGCGGGCCCCTCAGCCGGCGGCCCCGTGGTACGCCGGCCAGAACCCGTGGACCGGCGTCGTCCACGCCTACTCCATGCCGGTTCCACGGGCTCCCTCTACGGGTCTTCTCGGCATCCGGCCTCCGTCACACCAGGCGTACTACGCCGCGCCACAGCCCTATGCGGCGCCCTACGGGCAGCAGCCGCCGCCAGGCGGGCCGCCGCTGCTGCCCCTGACGTCTGCGCCGTCCCTCCCGCCGGCGCCGTGGGACCCGGCTCTCCTGGCGGCTCTCCACACCGCCCCTTCCCCGTCCAGTTACACCGGCGGCGGCGATTGGTACATGGACAGTGGCGCCACC
Organism: Triticum dicoccoides; assembly: GCF_002162155.2. Taxonomy (NCBI): domain Eukaryota; kingdom Viridiplantae; phylum Streptophyta; class Magnoliopsida; order Poales; family Poaceae; genus Triticum; species Triticum dicoccoides. The sequence continues at coordinate 86,914,475 of NC_041391.1, read as the reverse complement.
GCTCATATGGCGGCGTACCCCGGTAACCTCCACACTGCCCACCCTGTCCACACCTCCAACCGCATCACCGTCGGTGACGGTTCTTCTCTTCCTATCACCCATATTGGACATACATATTTTCTGTCTACCTCCACTCCTATATCCATGTCTAATATTCTTGTTTCTCCTGATCTCATTAAAAATCTTGTTTCCGTTCGTTCACTTACACGTGAAAATCCGGTCACCGTTGAATTTGACGCATGTGGTTTTTCTGTTAAGGACGCTCGCACGCGGATGGTGCTCCACCGATGTGACAGCCCCGACGAGCTCTACCCGGTTCACTCTGCCACCTCCACCACTTCCGCCGCCCCTGTCGCTCTCGCCACCGGAGTGGATCTCTGGCACGCTCGCTTGGGTCATCCTAATCCCGCCACACTTCGCCACATACTTCGGAGTTTTTCTTTCACGTGTAATAAGAACGAGGATCACTCGTGTCATGCATGCCGCCTCGGCAAACATGCCCGTCTTCCGTTTAGGGCTTCTTCCTTTGTTGCATCGTACCCGTTTGAGTTGATTCATAGTAATGTTTGGACATCTCCTGTTGCAAGTAATACGGGCTTTCTTTATTACCTTGTCATTCTTGACGATTTTTCGCATTATGTGTGGACCTTCCCGTTGCGCCGCAAGTCGGACGTTATCTCCACCCTTGCCAGCTTCTATTCTTACGTTCGCACGCAGTTTGGTCGACCCATTCTCGCGTTGCAGACCGACAACGGGAAGGAGTTTGACAACACCGCTGTTCGTGCTCTTCTCACCACACATGGCACGATCTTTCGTCTCACTTGCCCGTACACCTCGCAGCAGAACGGTCGTGCTGAGCGCATCCTTCGCACTCTTAATGACTGCGTTAGGACTCTTCTCTTTCACGCCAATGTGCCCCCGCGCTTTTGGCCTGACGCTCTAGCCACCGCTTCCCTCCTCATAAACATCCGTCCATGTCGTACTCGCGGGAACTTTACACCTCACCACCTTCTCTTCGGTGCACCCCCCTCTTATGAAGGGCTTCGCATTTTCGGCTGCCTGTGCTACCCTAGCATCGCTGCCACTGCGCCTCATAAGCTCGCACCCCGCTCCGTCGCATGCATCTTTCTCGGCTACCCACCTAACACTAAGGGCTACCGCTGCTACGATCCAGTCTCTCACCGTGTTTTCACCTCCCGACACGTTTACTTTGATGAGATGGTCTTCCCGTTTCAGCAGCAGGCACCCCTCGTCGTCTCATCACCGCCGGCCACCGGCGGCCCATCGACGACCTCGTCAGGTGGACGAGCACGCCTAGTTCATGGACCGCCTCCGGGCTTTGGCGCTCCACGGGCCCTACTGCCGGCGCCCTCCACGGCCGGCCCTGCCATTGCGGCCGGCGCCCCGTCTTCACCCGCCACCCTGACTCGGGTGCCGCGGGGTCGGGCGCTTCCTCCGCCGCCCCGAC
>NC_041391.1:86881900-86912569 GCF_002162155.2 Triticum dicoccoides | reverse complement strand
GGCCGCGACGCCGGCTGTGACGCCGGCCTCCTCGCCGGCCACCTCGCCGGCCACCTCGCCGGCACCGGTGGCCCCGTCCGGTCCTGTCACCCGTGCTCGTGCCGGCATTCACTGCCCGAGCCTCCGCTACTCGCGTGACGAGTACGTCCTCGCCGTCTCTGCCGCGGAGCCGTCACCCATTCCTGCGTCCGCCCGCGCCGCCCTCCGTGATCCTCACTGGCTTGCGGCGATGCAGGAAGAGTTCGACGCTCTCCAACGGGACCGCACCTGGACTCTGGTTCCCCGGCCTCCTCGCGCCAACGTCATCACCGGCAAGTGGGTCTTCCGTCATAAGACCCGCTCAGACGGTTCACTTGAGCGCTACAAGGCTCGCTGGGTGGTCCGCGGTTTCCGCCAGCGCGCTGGAGTTGATTTCACGGAGACGTTCACCCCGGTTGTCAAACCGGGCACGATCCGCACTGTCCTCCAGCTCGCCGTTTCTCGCGGCTGGCCCGTTCACCAGATGGATGTCTCCAACGCCTTCCTCCACGGCCATCTTGAGGAGCAGGTGTTTTGTGAGCAACCCACCGGTTTCGTCGACGCCTCATTCCCCGGCCATGTGTGCCTACTGTCGCGCTCTCTTTACGGGCTCAAGCAGGCACCCCGCGCCTGGTACCAGCGGATCGCCGGGTTTCTTCAGACACGGGGCTTCAGCGTCACTCGCTCGGACGCCTCACTGTTTGTCTATCGCCACGGTGACACGACTGCATATTTGCTGCTTTACGTCGATGACATCATCCTGACAGCCTCCTCCGCAGCCGTTCTTCAGCAGATTACTCTCCGGCTGCGTGACGAGTTCGCTATCAAGGACCTGGGTGCTCTCCATTATTTCCTTGGAATTGAGGTCGTTCGGCGTCCGGACGGTTTCTTTCTTCATCAACAGAAGTATGCCCATGAGCTTCTTGAGCGCGCTGGCATGCTCAACTGCCATCCGGTTGCTACTCCTGTTGACACGAAGGCCAAGGTTTCTGCTCTTGCGGGTTCGCCTGCGTCGGATGCTCCGTTCTACCGGTCTATTGTCGGCGCCCTACAGTACTTGACTCTCACCGGACCGGATCTTCAGTATGCTGTCCAGCAGGTGTGTCTCCAAATGCACGCCCCTCGTGACTCTCACTGGACTCTCGTGAAGCGGATCCTTCGCTACATCCGCGGCACGATGTCCCTTGGGTTGACACTCACGGCGTCCACTTCTCTGGAGATGGTGGCTTACTCCGATGCAGACTGGGCCGGCTGCCCCGACACTCGTCGGTCCACCTCTGGCTACTGCGTCTACCTCGGTCCTTCCCTCGTCTCGTGGTCGTCCAAGCGACAACCCACGGTTTCGCGCTCTAGCGCGGAGGCTGAGTACCGAGCTGTGGCCAACGCTGTCGCCGAGTGCACCTGACTTCGACAGTTACTTCAGGAGCTACATCACGATGTCTCCCAGGCTACGGTTGTCTACTGCGACAACGTCTCTGCGGTGTACCTCTCCGCCAACCCCGTTCATCATCGCCGGACGAAACACATCGAGCTGGACATTCACTTTGTGCGCGAGCAGGTGGCTCTTGGACGCATGCGGGTTCTCCATGTGCCGACTGCACAGCAGTTCGCTGATGTGATGACGAAGGGACTGCCGACTTCCACCTTTGAGGAGTTTCGTTCCAGTCTCTGCGTCACTGGCGCCGCTTCGACTGCGGGGGGGTGTTGAGTATATTGTGTACGTGTATATGTGTGTGTAGGGCCCACCTCCTGTATTCCTTGTATAGTTGAGGTTGTGGCCCACCTCTGTACTTATATATACGTGCCTTGTGCACCGATCAATACATCGCGATTGCACAGCCCATAACCTATCTCTCTACAACAGGCATGTGTTTCTAGACCACGTTAGGCAGTACAAAGCCACAAATTCACAAAGGTAATAGGGGTTACCAGCTCCCTCCCGGTTACACACCATTTTAACTTGTCCACATTGCACTATTATTTGAATCCAAAAGCATCTTTTACAGTTTTACCAGGGGTAACTTCAGAAGTACCGGAAATAAAGAGGGTAACTTGAGATATGTTTAAGGAGTATTTCTATATTCAGTATGATGAAAAAAATAGTGTGTATAGATTACTTTGATTTTGTATTGTACTACTGCCCCCGATTCAAGAAAAAAAGTGCCGTGGCTTTAGTTATACTTTAAGTCCGCCCCACCTTAATTTTCTTTCGTCCTCCTCCACTGTCCATATTGTCTCACATGACTATACATAATAATAATATAATACCACGATCTGATCATGCACCAAGCTCCAAATAGACTCGGCTGGCCACAAGGAAAACATACATGCATTCAGATATTTTCATTGAATTGTCGAGTACAGGCTTTGGAAATCCAGGTCCTTCAAACCAAGGACCTCATGAACTGCACACCACATGTACGTAGGAAAATACAAGTAACGACTACGACTATCAAAAAATAGTGGAAAACAGAAACAAGTTAAGTTGTTGGAAACGAGATCTATCAAGGGTACCACATTGCTTATCACTTGACACTTCTCCTAAACTAACTGTTCAACTAGTTCAGTTTGCTTTTCAGGAATCCTGGAGCTAAGTTCGCTTCTATGAGCGCACCCGAGCAACTTTGGATTACAGGTTTTTCAGCTCCCTCTCCATTTACTTACAATAAGGAAAAAAAATATGAACAAGAGTGGTGCGAACGAGTGGTTCGGAGTATGGTTGTTACCGTTTTCTTCCTTCTTTGGACTCCTTAGAATTTGATTGTCAATCCAAGTTTTAAGATTTCAGTGCAATTTTACTCAGAAACCATTTTTCTTTAATTTTTAAGGCATTTCGATTGAAAAAAATGCGGCCACACAGTTTATTCGAACTGTTTTCCTACACCCCTAATTCCGTGGGACTTTGCTAGAGCAACTCCTTGAGAATTTTCCTTTTAAAATTGAGTTGAGATGCTTTCCTACACTCCAATTCTATAGGTTTTTTTAGCAAGAACAAAGTCCTCGGATTTTATTTTATTTTTTTCTACGCAGCAACTACCACTAGTAGAAAACGGGGTTTTGGTTCGGGCCTGGCCAGCCCATTAGTCCCGGTTCTTCACGAACCGGGACCCATGGGGGGCATTAGACCCGGTTCATGAGCCCGGGGGGCCGGCCGGGGCCTCGTGGGCATTGGTCCTGGTTCGTCTGGATCCATTTGTCCCAGTTCTAGGCACGAATCGGGACCAATGGGCTGCGCTCCTACCCACAGCCATTGGTACCGGTTCGTGCCTAGAACCGGTACAGAAGGTTGTCTTTAGTCCCTGTTCCTGCCACAAACTGGGACAAATAAGTTGCCTATATATACCCATCACCGCGGCAGAGCACACCACGGTGCTCTGTTTTTTCTGGCCGGCGAGGGAAGGGCATTTGGGTGCTCTAGCTCACCTTCTTTGCACATGACGTGTTCGATGAAATGTCCGAGCCATAGTAGTTAAGCTTTCTCCTCTCGAAGCTCGACCTCGGAGCTCCATTTTTTCCGAGATTTGTCTAGGTTTAGCGGTCCGTCACGCCCCGTCCCCGTTTTCACCGCCGTCGATCGCCCGCGCTGATCTCGTCGCCGGCACCACCGTGGTGAGCCTTTTGTTCTTATCTTCTTTCTAATTTTCTTACTTTAGATAGATACTTGTCTGATTTTCTTACTTTAGATAGATACTTGTCTGATTTTCTTACTTTAGATAGATACTTGTCTGAGTTTCTTACTTTTGAAACACATAATTATATATAATGCACGCAAATGAATGTACGGTGACAGACACACCTCCGAGTACATTAAGGGCGTGCATAATTTTCTCGAAGTGGCTGAGGCAAACAAGCAGAATGGTTTTTGTTGGAAATATGCCCTAGAGGCAATAATAAATTAGTTATTATTATTATATTTCCTTGTTCATGATAATCATTTATTATCCATGCTATAATTGTATTGATAGGAAACTCAGATAAATGTGTGGGTACATAGACAACACCATGTCCCTAGTAAGCCTCTAGTTGACTAGCTCGTTGATCAATAGATGGTTATGGTTTCCTGACCATGGACATTGGATGTCGTTGATAACGGGATCACATCATTAAGAGAATTATGTGATGGACAAGACCCAATCCTAAGCCTAGCACAAAGATCGTGTAGTTCATATGCTAGAGCTTTAATGTCAAGTATCATTTCCTTAGACCATGAGATTGTGCAACTCCCGGATACCATAGGAATGATTTGGGTGTATCAAACGTCACAACGTAACTGGGTGGCTATAAAGGTAAACTACGAGTATCTCCGAAAGTGTCTGTTGGGTTGGCACGGATCAAGACTGGGATTTGTCACTCCGGTTGACGGAGAGGTATCTCTGGGCCCACTCGGTAGGACATCATCATAATGTGCACAATGTGACCAAGGGGTTGATCACGGGATGATGTGTCACGGAATGAGTAAAGAGACTTGCCGGTAATGAGATTTAACAAGGTATCGGCATACCGACGATCGAATCTCGGGCAAGTACTATACCGTTAGACAAAGGGAATTGTATACGGGATTGATTGAATCCTCGACATCGTGGTTCATTCGATGAGATCATCGTGGAACATGTGGGAGACAACATGGGTATCCAGACCCCGCTGTTGGTTATTGATCAGAGAACGTCTCGGTCATGTCTGCATGGTTCCCGAACCCGTAGGGTCTACACACTTAAGGTTCGATGACGCTAGGGTTATAGGGAATAGATATACGTGGTTACCGAATGTTGTTCGGGGTCCCGGATGATATCCCGGACGTCACGAGGAGTTCCTGAATGGTCCGGAGGTAAAGATTTATATATGGAAAGTCCTGTTTTGGTCACCGGAAAAGTTTCGGGTGTTATCGGTAATGTACCGGGACCACCGGGAGGGTCCTGGGGGTCCACCAAGTGGGTCCACCGGCCCCGGGGGGCTGCATGGGCCAAGTGTGGGAGGGGACCAGCCCCAGGTGGGCTGGTGTGCCCCCCCACCAAGGCCCAAGGCGCCTAGGGCTTGGGGGAAACCCTAAAGGGGGGCGCCCCCCTTGCCTTGGGGGGCAAGGCAACCCCCCTGGCCGCCGCCCCCTCTTCAGATTGGATCTGAGGGGGGCGGCCCCCCTCTCCCTTGCCCCTGTATATATGTGGGGGTTGGGAGGGCAGCCGCACCCAAGTTCTGGCGCAGCCTTCCCCCTCTCACAAGTACTCCTCCTCTCCCGCGGTGCTTGGCGAAGTCCTGCAGGATTGCCACGCTCCTCCATCACCACCACGCCATTATGCTGCTACTGGACGAAGTCTTCCTCAACCTCTCCCTCTCTCCTTGCTGGATCAAGGCGTGGGAGACGTCACCGTGCTGTACGTGTGTTGAACGCGGCCGGAGGTGCCTTCCGTTCGGCACTAGGATCTCCGGTGATTTGGATCACGACGAGTACGACTCCTTCAACCCCGTTCTCTTGAACGCTTCCGCTTAGCGATCTACAAGGGTATGTAGATGCACTCTCCTCTCTCTCGTTGCTAGTCTCTCCATAGATAGATCTTGGTGACTCGTAGGAAAATTTTGAATTTCTGCTACATTCCCCAACAGTGGCATCATGAGCTAGGTCTATTGCGTAGATTCTATGCACGAGTAGAACACAAAGTAGTTGTGGGCGTTGATTTTGTTCAATATGCTTACCGTTACTAGTCCAATCTTGATTCGGCGACATTGTGGGATGAAGCGGCCCGGACCGACCTTACACGTACACTTACGTGAGACAGGTTCCACCGACTGACATGCACTTGTTGCATAAGGTGGCTAGCGGGTGCCAGTCTCTCCCACTTTAGTCGGATCGGATTCGACGAAAAGGGTCCTTATGAAGGGTAAATAGCAATTGGCATATCACGTTGTGGTTTTTGCATAGGTAAGAAACGTTCTTGCTAGAAACCCATAAGAGCCACGTAAAACATGCAAACAACAATTAGAGGACGTCTAACTTGTTTTTGCAGGGTATGCTATGTGATGTGATATGGACAAGAAGAATGTGATGAATGATATGTGATGTATGAGATTGATCATGTTCTTGTAATAGGAATCACGACTTGCATGTCGATGAGGATGACAACTGGCAGGAGCCATAGGAGTTGTCTTAATTTATTGTATGACCTGCGTGTCATTGAACAACGCCATGTAATTACTTTACTTTATTGCTAACCGGTAGCCATAGTAATAGAAGTAATAGTTGGCGAGACAACTTCATGGAGACACAATGATGGAGATCATGATGATGGAGATCATGGTGTCATGCCGGTGACGATGATGATCGTGGAGCCCCGAAGATGGAGATCAAAAGGAGCAAAATGATATTGGCCATATCATGTCACTATTTGATTGCATGTGATGTTTATCATGTTTATGCATCTTATTTGCTTAGAACGACGGTAGTAAATAAGATGATCCCTCATTAAAATTTCAAGAAAGTGTTCCCCCTAACTGTGCACCATTGTGAAAGTTCGTCGTTTCGAAGCACCACATGATGATCGGGTGTGATAGATTCTAACGTTCACATACAATGGGTGTAAGACAGATTTACACACGCGAAACACTTAGGTTGACTTGACGAGCCTAGCATGTACAGACATGGCCTCGGAACACAAGAGACCGAAAGGTCGAGCATGAGTCGTATAGTAGATACGATCAACATGAAGATGTTCACCGATGATGACTAGTCCGTCTCACGTGATGATCGGACACGGCCTAGTTGACTCGGATCATGTAATCACTTAGATGACTAGAGGGATGTCTATCTGAGTGGGAGTTCATAAGATGAACTTAATTATCCTGAACATAGTCAAAAACCCTTTGCAAATTATGTCATAGCTCGCGCTTTAGTTCCACTGTTTTAGATATGTTCCTAGAGAAAATATAGTTGAAAGTTGATAGTAGCGATTATGTGGACAGTAGAAAGCTTATGTCCTTAATGCACCGCTCAGTGTGCTGAACCCCAAAACGTCGTCTGTGGATGTTGCAAACATCGGACATACACGTTTTGATAACTACGTGATAGTTCAGTTAAACGGTTTAGAGTTGAGGCACCAAAGACGTTTTCGAAACGTCGCGGAACATATGAGATGTTTCGAGGGTTCAAATTGGGATTTCAGGCTCGTGCCCACGTCAAGAGGTATGAGACCTCGACGAGTTTTCTAGCCTATAAGATGAGGGAGAAGATCTCAATCGTTGTGCTTGTACTCAGATTGTCTGGGTACAACAATCACTTGAATCGAGTGGGAGTTAATCTTCAAGATGAGATAGTGATGTTTCTCCAAAGACATTGCCACCAAGCTACTGGAGCTTCGTGATGAACTATAACATATTAGGGATAGATATGATGATCCTTGAGATATTCGCGATGTTTGACACCGCGAAAGTAGAAATCAAGAAGGAGCATCAATTGTTGATGCTTAGTGAAACCACTAGTTTAAAGAAGAGCAAGGGAAAGAAGGGATACTTCATGAAACGGCAAATCAGCTGCTGCTCTAGTGAAGAAACCCAAGGTTGAACCCAAACCCGAGACTAAGTGCTTCTGTAATAAGGGGAACAGCCACTGGAGCAGAATTACCCTAGATACTTGATAGATGAGATGCCTGGCAAGGTCGATAGAAGTATATTGGATATACATTATGTTAATGTGTACTTTACTAGTACTCCTAGTAGCACAAGGGTATTAAGATACCGGTTCGGTTGCTAAGTGTTAGTAACTCAAAATAAAAGAGCTACGGAATAAATGGAGACTAGCTAAAGGTGAGCTGACGATATGTGTTGGAAGTGTTTCCAAGGTTGATGTGATCAAGCATCGCACGCTCCCTCTACCATCGAGATTGGTGTTAAACCTAAATAATTGTTATTTGGTGTTTGCATTGAGCATAGACATGATTGGATTATGTCTATCACAATACGATTATTCATTTAAGGAGAATAATGGTTACTCTATTTATTTGAATAAATACCTTCAATGGTCTTGCACCTAAAAGAATGGTTTATTGAACCTCGATCGTAGTGATACACATTTTCATGCCAAAAGATATAAGATAGTAATGATAGTACCACTTACTTGTGGCACTGCCATGTAAGTCATATTGTTATAAAACGCATGGAGAAGCTCCATGCCGATGGATCTTTGGACTCACTCGTTTTTGAAAAGTTTGAGACATGCGAACCATGTCTATTGTTGTATACGCATGAAGAAACTCCATGCAGATAGATAGTTTGGACTCACTTGATTTTGAATCACTTGAGATATGCAAATCATACCACATGGGCGAGATGACTGAAAAGCCTCATTTTCAGTAAGATGAAACAAGATAGCAACTTGTTGGAAGTAACACATTTTGATGTATGCAGTCCAATGAGTGCTGAGGCACGCAGTGGATATCGTTATGTTCTTGCTTCACGGATGATTTGAGTAGATACTGAATATTTACTTGATGAAACACAAGTCTGAATTATTGAATGGTTCAAGTAATTTCAGAGTGAAGTTGAAGATCATCGTGACAAGAGGATAAAATGTCTATGATATGATCATAGAGATGAGTATCTGAGTTACGAGCTTTGGCACGCAATTAAGACATTGTGGAAATTATTTCACAACTAACACCGCCTGGAACACCATAGTGTGATGGTGTGTCCGAACATCGTAGTTGCACCCTATTGGATATGGTGAATGACATGACGTCTCTTATTGAATTACCACTATCGTTCATGGGTTAGGCATTAGAGACAACCGCACTCACTTTAAATAGGGCACCACGTATTTCCGTTGAGATGACACCGTATGAACTATGGTTTAGAGAAACCTAAGCTGTCGTTTCTTGAAAGTTTGGGGCTGCGATGCTTATGCGGAAAAGTTTCATCATGATAAGCTCGAACCCAAAACGGATAAATACATCTTCATAAGATACCCAAAATGGTTGGGTATACCTCCTATCTCAGATCCGGAAGCAAGAGTAATTGTTTCTAGAAACGGGTCCTTTCTCGGAAAAAAAATCTCTCGAAAGAATTGAGTGGGAGGATGGTGGAGACTTGATGAGGTTAATGAACCATCACTTCAACCAGTGTGTAGCAGGGCACAGGAAGTTGTTCATGTGGCACCTACACCAATTTAAGTGGAAGCTGATGATAGTGATCATGATGCTTCAGATCAAGTCACTACCGAACCTCGTAGGTCGACAAGGACACGTACTACTTCAGAGTGGTACGCAATCATGTCTTAGAGGTCATGTTGCTAGACAACAACGAACCTATGAGCTATGGAGAAGCAATGGTGGGCCCGGATTCCGACGAATGGCTCGAGGCCATAAAATCCGAGAAAGGATCCATGACTTTGGAAGAAATACTTGATGGTCGTAAGGCTGTTGGGTACAGATGGATTTTAAGAGTAAGACAGACAATGATGGTAAGTATCACCATTAAGAAAGCTCGACTTGTCGTTAAGATGTTTTCCGACAAGTTCAAGGAGTTGACTACGATGAGACCTTCTCACTCGTAGCGATGCTAAGAGTCTGTTGGAATTATATTAGCAATTACTGCATGATTTATGAAATCTTGCAGATAGGATGTCAAAACATTGTTTCCTCGATGATATCCTTGAGGAAAGGTTGTATGTGATACAACCAGAAGGTTTTGTCAATCCTGAAAGACGCTAACAAATATGCAAAGCTCCAGCAATCCTTCTAAGGACTGGAGTAAGCATCTCGGAGTTGGAATGTACGCTTTGATGAGATGATCAAAGATTTTGGGTTTATACAAAGTTTATGAGAAACTTGTATTTCCAAAGAAGTGAGTGGGAGCACTATAGAATTTCTGATGAGTATATGTTGTTGACATATCGTTGATCAGAAATGATGTAGAATTTCTAGAAAGCATACAGGGTTATTTGAAAAGTGTTTTTCAATAGAAAACCTGGAATAAGCTGCTTGAACATTGAGCATCAAGATCTATGAGGATAGATCAAAAACGCTAAATGGTACTTTCAAATGAGCACATACCTTGACATGATCTTGAAGATGTTTGACGATGTCCTGGATTAGGGGGTACTCAACACGTCGTCTTCCGATCAGTTGGATTGGGCCAAGGACTCCCATGGCCGTATACTCATGAGCCAGTCCGGACAGCTACCGCATACAAGGAAGAATCCACAAGACTTGGCGAACAAGACAAGGACTCCTCCCCCACCGGCGTATTCGGCTAGGACTCTTGTTATCCTAGGCCTCTGGTGCATTATATAAACCGGGGCCAGGCTAGTCGATAGAGATAGACAACAAAAATCATACCATATGCTAGCTTCTAGGGTTTAGCCTCTCTGATGTCGTGGTAGATCAACTCTTGTAACACCCATATCATCAATATCAATCAAGCAGGAAGTAGGGTTTTACCTCCATCGAGAGGGCCTGAACCTGGGTAAACATTATGTCCCTTGCCTCATGTCACCATTGATCCTAAGACACACTGCTTGGGACCCTATACCCGAGATCCGCCGGTTTTGACACCGATATTGGTGCTTTCATTGAGAGTTCCGCTGTGTGATCGGCGAAAGGATCAATGGATCGACTGCAGGTCAACTGCGACGTTGGCTTCTTCATCACCAGCTCGACTGGTCACCTTGGCTTGACCGAGGACTACACCCTACCTCCCATCGTCATGTTCGGATGAGGGCCTTCATCAACACCAACTCCGATCTCTATCAAGATCATGGAGGAGTAATCCATGGAGCTCGGGGGCTCTACGTCAACATTGCCCTCAGGCGACCGTGCTATTTTTCTGGACAGCAAACTTGCATCCGCCGCCACCGCCTCCTCGAGTGTCGCCTAAACAATTACTTCGGTGAAATTATGCGGAATTAAGTCTACAACAACCCTGCAAAAATTTCGTCAAGTTCCAATGGAGGAATCTCCGGCAATCTCTGATATACTGGAGCCTTGTTGAATCTGGACGAGAATCCGGACGAGTTTAGAGCGTGGTATCCAGATTCTAGTTCGGACGTCCTTTGGAAGATCCAGCCGTTGATCGGCTGCGAAATTCCTATATCTACCACCTCCCAAAATTTCAGCTCGATCCGACCGTCCAAACTCCGGGAACCTTCCGATTAGTGCATCACTTTTCGGATCTGTTTTCTGCGCGAAAACGAATCCGACCCGAGTTCGTCTTTTTTATGAACGGGAATTCGGACATCCTTTTTGAAGGAAGTTTCGTATGGGTATCGTGTTTTGTTACCGAACACATCTCGTTAACCTTAAAATCTTTTGAACATGATCTTCGACATCATGCTGGTGTCAAACCAATCCGGCAATATTGCTCCATGGCTGCCGACCTGTGCTAGACACGACGTCACTTTGTTGAGCCGCGCTCAACTTCTTCGGATCATCATCTCGGCAAGCCAAACAAGAGTCTTGCTTTGCGAAGGATAAATCATCACCAACATCGCCGCCCCACGGATTACACGGAGTGGGCACACCTGCATCGCCGCACGGTCACTTCATCAAGACGGCATCGACCACGTCACGACCTGCATCTGCAGGGCCGCACTATTGCTTCTTCAAGCTGGTGTCCATCACGTCGACCTACTTCGACTCATCGACTGACCCCGAGGCTTTATCACGTTAGCTGGACCAGGGGCTTCATCATCTCTTCATCAATCTACTCCGGAGACTTCGGCGTCACTGGCCGACCAGCTCCGTCACGTTAGCTGGACCGAGGGCTTTGCCTCGGTGAGCCAACCTTTGCCAGCATCGCCATACCGTTTCTTTATCACCCATCAGGCGATAGGTGTGCGGATCGAGTCCCAATTTTGGGAATCACCTTTCTTAGGATTGCTACAACAAATAAGCCAGGTGCTATTAATCCTAGTATTTTTTGCTTGTTTGGGTTCATTTTTTCCAACGAATTATTACTCTGGTTTGTCCATCACATGTACGCAGGTCTATCAAATGGTGGCTGCATTAACGACGGTCGCATGGTGGTTCGGTCAATTTCCGTACGTAGTCTGGCGAATGCCGCATCCGAAACTCGAACCGAGCTGTGAATTCAGGCCTTGCCATGCCTTTACCGCATCACGCCGCCGCCCTGCATCGACATTGACTTCGGCGCCAGGCCACATATATTTTATTACTCACTTTGCATAAATTATTTGTTATGCAATGATTTTTTTATTATTATAACTATTATCTCCAGTTTGCACTATTTTTTGTGCACAGGAAAATGATCCAGCCGGACTATATCCTTTGGCGTCACCTCGGCTGGACGGGGGGCTTCGTCAACACTTCATTACCCCATGCCGGACTTCGGCACCACCCTGCCGTCCTGCATTGACCGTGCTATGTCACCACTTCGGCGTTTCGAGCTCTCCGCTCTGCCACCTCGGGACCGGGTTGGGGGATGGAACCTTGTCCCGTATCAAGCTCGGACCGCGTCATCAATACCGAACACATTAACCAGCTAAGGCTTTGTTTGCTTGGACTTTTGTAGCCAACTTCTGGCTTTTAAAAGCTACAAGCTAGCCAAAGGGTGAAAATGAGAAGCAGAAGTTGTCAAAGTTGTAACTTCCTCGTAGTGCAATTGTCGCAGCCGGTGTACCCCCAACTTCAGCTTGGCGTTTTTAGCTGTCCCCTGATAGTTGTGTGGTATTTACCCTCCTTTGCCACTGGTAAGTGGAAAACCTTTCAATCTTTTCTATCCTAGCGAACGGAAGCCCACCATGACGACATCAACATGAGAGGACCTCGTCCTCATCTCTTTCCACTCGTCCAGAGCGCGAGCAGCCGCCGCAAGCGCCGCCGCTTACCCTCTGCTATCGGTGCCGCCACCTACCATCCGCCGTCGGCTCCGCCTCCTGCATCCGCCGTCATGCCGGACCCTCCTCCGCCCCGCCTCTAGCGCTTCCCTCGGAGCAGCCGTTCCCTGAGGCCGCCGCTCCCGCCCAACAGCACCGCCCCGGCACTTACGCCGGTGCCACCTCCCACGTCCGCCACCACGCCGGCCCCCCTCTGCCCCGCCTCGAGCGCCTCTCTGGATTAGCCGCCCCCATTCCAGCTGGGCCGTTGTACCCGACAACCGCCACTCCTGCATAGCAATGCCGCCCTGGGAGCTACGTCAGTAGGTAGAAACCTCCTTCCTCCTCCAGCTTCCCTCATTCCCCTCCCTCCCTCCTCCCTCCCTCCATCATCTTCTGTTTGTTCAGTACATGGTATGGAGTATGCTTGCAAGGTGTTTGTGAGAATGCCTATAGGAAGAATAGTGTCCGTTCTGTAATGTTGTGTTGGTGCAAAAGGGAGATGTGTGTACAGAATGGTTAGTTGGCATGTGATTGATTGTTAGATTGTACATTGATGCTTATTTTCACATGATGGCAGGAGCGAAACATGCGCATAGCGTTGTTGTTTCATGTTGTCGTCAGTATAGTTTCTTGTTTGTTTGAGATCGAATACACACTACTCTTGACCTCCTGTGCTCAAAGATTGCAGGTAAAATCTGGCGATCTATGTAACGACGACACGAGAGTTTGTGAAGCATTGCATATAAATTATTTTCTTGAAGAACAACATTGCATAGCAAAGTTTGCCTTCAAGATTGTTAATTCGGCATGATTGTTGGCTTGTTGCATATGAGCTCAGGTGCTCAATGAGCGATCGAAGAAAGCTAGGAGATCACCAGGAACTTTAGTGTTTATTAGTAGTTGAGCTGATTATGGTCAGATTTCTTATACAACTTATGGCTCAATTGGATCTAGTTATTTATATGTCAATTGACTTGCATATCAGTGTTTTACGGTCAATTAACATATAAACAGTCTCTCAGGCTCTCGGGGGCATTACAGAGAATTCATAGTCAAATCTACAGTTTCACAGTTGTTTCAACCAAACGGCTTCCAACTTTTTCACAGCTAAAAGTTCATAGCAACTTTCTCACAGCTCACAGCTCACAACAGCTTTTTCAGAATCTACAGCTCAACCAAACATAGCCTAAGTCGCTTTCATGCTCAAAGCTTTAATTTCTAACTTGTGTTCGGTTCGACCAAGCATTATACTTTTTTTTGGAAAAATGTTGCTTGTAATTTTTTTTTCTTGTCCAAACTTTGTTTGTGACGCTTAAATTCAAATACCCCGTTTACTTGGGGGCTTCCTTCATGAAGCCTTTTCCTCTTGCATATGATTATACTTGTACGGCTTCGTTCCTTGTTCGTGTATTACGCCACAATATGCACCATATTGACTTAAGAGATTTGCAAGCTGGGTTGCCTCGCTCCTGTGTTTACCCCTACGTTCCTGATTGTTCGGCTAGGGAGTAAAGGGAGCACCTCTGCGATTGTCACGATCGGGTCATCCGAGCCGGACCTCAGACTGGGTGAAGCCAAAAGCTAGCGCTCTTATAGTTTTCAATGATGGTCGGCACACAACGAAACTCATGAGTACAAAAAATCTATTGCACAAGTCTCATAATAACAATGAGCACCGAAGAAAGGTATCGGTGGGGGTACTATTTTCTTCGAAGATGCTTCTTATACTTCGCAGTAATATAACATAAGTTCCCTGAGCGCGCTTTGTCTGTTACAGCCTTATGGCCTGGTTGCCTGGTTATTGGAAACATCGTCGATATTCTCAACAGATGGAGTACATAACACTTTTCGGTCCATGACCGAAGAGGGAGAAGCCGACGGTCGATTAAGACGCGTTTAAAAGTTCGGTTGAACATAGATATGATATAAGTACTTCGGTACATGCAATCATTCTTTTACCCAAGTCACTTGGGGGCTCTGAAATTTATATGAGCCGTTTTATGATAAGTGTTCTTCTTCTTAGTCGTTGCAAAGTTTTATTACTATTATTATCTATCACTCATTTTTTCGACACGAGCGTGTGGTCACTAGCCGGGGAGCCTAATTTCTCTCTCAAAGCCGCTAGAGTTTAGTTTGCTAAACTGGCCTAATGAGAAGTACTCCGCCCTCGGGATAGGAGGTTGAAGCCGTAGGCTAACCCGCTTGAAGTCTTGAGATAAGATGTATCATGTTAAAGAACGACAGAAGCACTTCTTTTGCTAAGGCCAATTTTCGGATTGGCACCGAACACTTGATCTTCTTTGGACGTTACGTTTTTACTGACGTTTTTCTTGGTTTTCCAAGCTTATGGCACTTTTAAACCATTTGTGTGTTTTCAGCACAAGTCTCGCAGTGCCACGCCGGACACCTTTAGAGATTCAGCAAAAACATTCTCGAATATTGCTATATATGCATCGGTTTCGAATTGTGTCTTCGGTCAATAGTTGGGTTGCCCGGCTCCTGCGCTTGCCTCCTATGTTCCGCTTTGTTCGGCTAGGTGTGCAAAGGGAGAACCACTGCGATTGTGCTTCCAGCTCACATGGTTAAGCACCTCAGTGGAGAAAGCCAAAAACTGACTGTCACAATAAGCGTAAACTGGTCAGCGATCCGATGACGGTGTTAAACGACGGGCCATTCATAACAATGGCCGAAGTGTTTACGGCTTGACCTCGACTGTCGCCGAACACTACTGGGGGCTATTAACTGGCCTCCCAAACTAAATCCTCGATATTTTGCTCTTACATTGGAGTTGAGATTTCATGATCATGCTTAGCATGACAACCCAAAGAAAGGAACCGATAGCGGAACTATTTTCTTTGGAAGACATTTCCTATGTTAAACAACAATATAACATATCTCTCGGCGTACCTTTGTTTATAAAACCATACGGCCAGATTGCCTTGTTTGTCGTAAATCTTTGCCCTCATAAAGGCTTTATAAAGTAGGACAAACACTCCTCGGCTATTGGCCGAGGAGGTTGAAGCCGATGGTCGGTCAACAAAGTTTTGTACAATGCGGATCCGAGCATTAATGACGTAAAGTACTTGGATACATAGAGTCATTACACATACCTTGTGATTTTACTATGGATATCGATCCTTATTTCGGCCTCCCGTGCCCGCATTAAGGCTCGGGGGCTACTAGGCTTCGGGCTTATTATTGACAAATATTAAAAGGGCATATCGATCCCCTAATCTGGTGTTGCCACCCGACCAGTGTCTTGGGGGCTACTGCATTGGAAATCCAATGCAGAAAATTAAAAGTGCAATATAGTTTTCGAGGAGATTATTATCCTCAGGTTGGTCGGCCGCACCCAACCTGAGTCTCAAGGACTTTGCACACCGCGTTTCTATTCCTATGTATGCTGCCGAGCTAGGAGTTGATCCTCAGGCCGATTTCGCGCATCGACCTGAGTCTCAGGGGCTCCTAGGATCAGCGGTTTCATCTTTTCCTTCAGGTGCATCCTGGACATAGTCCAGCGCTGGAGCTCGGATACGGTCTGGCATTGGTGCTTGACTACAATAAACACCCCGGAAGCAGTCCGACATAAAGCTCGGATGCTAGTGGCTGGCTCCATAGAGGGCATTTCCGGCATTAAGCTCGGCTAAACTCCTTCAACTTTTTGAACCCAGATGATCTATGACATCTCGGATATAGTCCAGCGTTGGAGCTCGGATACAGTCGGACGTTGGAGCTTGGACACAGTCCGGCGTTAGAGCTTGGATAAATTCCGGCGTTGGAGCTCGGAAGCAGTCCGACATTGGTGCTTGGCTGCAAACGATACCTTGAATGCAATCCGGCGTTGGAGCTCGGATGCAAGAGGACACTGCCGCTCGGAATAACTTCAAACCCGAGGTGTGGCATAATAATAACAAGGCATTGATAAAGGCCGAAAACTTAAAGGGGCACCTCGGATACCCGACATATAAACTCTTCGGATTTACTTCGCGATCCTCAAGATCGAAGATGAGAAGGTTTGTTGAACCAGTTTTCAAGACCGACGACCGAAGATGAAGAAACAGTTCGGAAGAATCGAGGAGCGTCCCCAACTTGAAGACCGGTTCAGGGGGCTACTGACGGTGTCCTGGATTAGGGGGTACTCAACACGTCGTCTCTCGATCAGTTGGATTGGGCCGAGGACCCCCATGGCCGTATACTCATGGGCCAGTCCGGACAGCTACCGCATACAAGGAAGAATCCACAAGACTTGGCGAACAAGACAAGGACTCCTCCCCCACCAGCGTATTCGGCTAGGACTCTTGTTATCCTAGGCCTCTGGTGCATTATATAAACCGGGGCCAGGCTAGTCGATAGAGATAGACAACAACAATCATACCATAGGCTAGCTTCTAGGGTTTAGCCTCTCTGATCTCGTGGTAGATCAACTCTTGTAACACCCATATCATCAATATCAATCAAGCAGGTAGTAGGGTTTTACCTCCATCGAGAGGGCCGAACCTGGGTAAACATTGTGTCCCTTGCCTCATGTTACCATTGATCCTAAGACGCATTGCTTGGGACCCCCTACCCGAGATCCGCCGTTTTTGACACCGACAGTGTTCAAGATGGATCAGTCAAAGAAGGAGTTCTTGCCTGAGTTGTAAGGTATGAAGTTAAGAGTTAAAGCTCGACCATGGTAGAAGAGAGAGAAAGGACAAAGGTCGTCCCCTATGCTTCAGACGTAGGCTCTATATTATGCTATGCTGTGTACCGCATCGGAAGTGTGCCTTGCCATGAGTCAGTCAAGGGGTACAAGAATGATCCAGGAACGGATCATTGGACAGCAGTCAAAAATTGCCCTTGGAGTAAATAAGGACATGTTTCTCAATTATGGAGGTGATAAAGAGTTCGGGTAAAGGTTTACGTCGATGCAAGCTTTAACACCTATCCGAATAACTCTGAGTAGCAAACCGGATACGTATAGTGGAGCAACCATTTGGAATAGCTCCAAGTGGAGCATGGAAGCAGCATTTACAATATGACATAGAGAATTGCTAAATACATATGGATCTGAATGTTGCAGACCCGTTGACTAAAACCTCTCTCACAAGCAAAACATGATCAAACCCCAGAACTCATTGAGTCTTAATGACATGGTGATGTGAACTAGTTTAGTGACACTAGTAAACTCTTTGGATGTTGGTCACGTGGGGATGTAATCTGTGAGTGTTAATCACATGGCGATGTGAACTAGATTATTAACTCTAGTGCAAGTGGGAGACTGTTGGAAATATGCCCTAGAGGCAATAATAAATTAGTTATTATTATTATATTTCCTTGTTCATGATAATCATTTATTATCCATGCTATAATTGTACTGATAGGAAACTCAGATACATGTGTGCGTACATAGACAACACCATGTCCCTAGTAAGCCTCTAGTTTACTAGCTCGTTGATCAATAGATGGTTACGGTTTCCTGACCATGGACATTGGATGTCGTTGATACGGGATCACATCATTAGGAGAATTATGTGATGGACAAGACCCAATCCTAAGCCTAGCACAAAGATCTTGTAGTTCGTATGCTAGAGCTTTTCTAATGTCAAGTATCATTTCCTTAGACCATGATATTGTGCAACTCCCGGATACCGTAGGAATGCTTTGGGTGTACCAAATGTCACAACGTAAATGGTTGGCTATAAAGGTGCACTACGGGTATCTCCGAAACTGTCTGTTGGGTTTGCACGAATCAAGACTGGGATTTGTCACTCCGGTTGACGGAGAGGTATCTCTGGGCCCACTCGGTAGGACATCATCATAATGTGCACAATGTGACCAAGGGGTTGATCACGGGATGATGTGTTACGGAACGAGTAAAGAGACTTGCCGGTAACGAGATTGACCAAGGTATCGGCATACCGACGATCGAATCTTGGGCAAGTACTATACCCTTAGACAAAGGGAATTGTATACGGGATTGATTGAATCCTCGACATCGTGGTTCATTCGATGAGATCATCGTGGAACATGTGGGAGCCAACATGGGTATCCAAATCCCGATGTTGGTTATTGACCTGAGAACGTCTCGGTCATGTCTGCATGGTTCCCGAACCCGTAGGGTCTACACACTTAAGGCTCGATGACACTAGGGTTATAGGGAATAGATATACGTGGTTACCTAATGTTGTTCGGAGTCTCGGATGAGATCCCGGACGTCATGAGGAGTTCCGGAATGGTCCAGAGGTAAAGATTTATATATGGGAAGTCCTGTTTTGGTCACCGGAAAAGTTTTGGGTGTTATCGGTAATGTAGCGGGACCACCGGGATTGTCCCGGGGGTCCACCAAGTGGGGCAACCGGCCCCAGGGTGATGCGTGGGCCAAGTGTGGGAGGGTACCAGCCCCAGGTGGGCTGGTGCGCTCCACACCAAGGCCCAAGGCGCCTAGGGCTTGGGGGAAACCCTAAAGGGGGGCGCCCCCTTGCCTTGGGGGGCAAGGCAACCCCCCTGGCCGCCGCCCCCTCCTCAGATTGGATCTGAGGTGGCCGGGCCCCCTCTCCCTTGCCCCTATATATATGTGGGGGTTGGGAGGGCAGCCGCACCCAAGTTCTGGTGCAGCCCTCCCCCTCTCCCAAGTACTCCTCCTCTCCCGCGGTGCTTGGCGAAGCCCTGCAGGATTGCCACGCTCCTCCATCACCACCACGCCATTATGCTGCTGCTGGACGGAGTCTTCCTCCACCTCTCCCTCTGTCCTGGCTGGATCAAGGCATGGGAGACGTCACCGGGCTGTACGCGTGTTGAGCGCGGAGGTGCCGTCCGTTCGGCACTAGGATCTCCGGTGATTTGGATCACGATGAGTACGACTCCTTCAACCCTGTTCTCTTGAACGCTTCCGCCTAGCGATCTACAAGGGTATGTAGATGCACTCTCCTCTCTCTCGTTGCTAGTCTCTCCATAGATAGATCTTGGTGACTCATAGGAAAATTTTGAATTTCTGCTACGTTCCCAAGAGTTTTATGTGTTGTCCATGCCCTAAATGTGGGAATACGAAGTCTTACTCTGACCGGAAAATCCTTCACACCCACCTGCTTTACAAGGGTTTCATGCCACACTATAATGTTTGGATGAGGCACGGAGAAATAGGGGTTATGATGGAAGACGGCAAAGAAGAAGAGGACGATGATAACTATGGGCCCCCTGAATACTGTGATGCTGCAACGGGGGGAGCTACTGAAGATCAAGAGTAACCAGACAATGTGCCCGATGATGCTGCAACGGGGGAAGCTGCTGAAGATCAAGAGGAACCATACGATGTGCCCGATGATGATGATCTCCGCCGGGTCATTGTCGATGCAAGGACACAATGCGAAAGTCAAAAGGAGAAGCTGAAGTTCGATCGCATGTTAGAGGATCACAAAAAAGGGTTGTACCCCAATTGCAAAGATGGCAACACAAAGCTGGGTACCGTATTGGAATTGCTACAGTGGAAGGCAGAGAATGCTGTGCCTGACAAAGGATTTGAGAAGCTACTGAAAATATTGAAGAAGAAGCTTCCAAAAGATAATGAATTGCCCGACAGTACGTACACAGCAAAGAAGGTCATATGCCCTCTAGGATTGGAGGTGCAGAAGATACATGCATGCCCTAATGACTGCATCCTCTACCGCGGTGCATATGAGGATTTGAACGCATGCTCGGTATGTGGTCCATTGCGGTATAAGATCAGACGAGATGACCCTGGTGATGTTGACGGCGAGCCCCGCAGGAAGAGGGTTCCTGCGAATGTGATGTGGTATGCTCCTATAATACCACGGTTGAAACGACTGTTCAGAAACAAAGAGCATGCCAAGTTGATGCGATGGCACAGTCAGGATCGTAAGAAAGACGAGAAGTTGAGAGCACCCGCTGACGGGTCGCAGTGGAGAAAAATCGAGAGAAAGTACTGGGCCGAGTTTGCACGTGACCCAAGGAACGTATGGTTTGGTTTAAGCGCGGATGACATTAATCCTTTCGGGGAGCAGAGCAGCAATCACAACACCTGGCCCGTGACTCTATGTATGTATAACCTTCCTCCTTGGATGTGCATGAAGCGGAGGTTCATTATGATGCCAGTTCTCATCCAAGGCCCTAAGCAACCCGACAATGACATTGATGTGTACCTAAGGCCATTAGTTGAAGAACTTTTACAGCTGTGGAATGGAAACAGTGTACGTGTGTGTGATGATCATAGATAGAAGGAATTTGACCTGGACGCATTGCTGTTTGTAACCATCAACGATTGGCCCGCTCTCAGTAACCTTTTAGGACAGACAAAAAAGGGATACCACGCATGCACGCACTGTTTAGCTGACACCAAAAGTATATACCTGGACAAATGCAGGAAGAATGTGTACCAGGGCCATCATCGATTTCTTCCGACCAACCATCAATGTAGAAAGAAAGGCAAGCATTTCAATGGCGAGGCAGATCACCGGAAGAAGCCCGCCATGTGTACCGGTGATCACGTACTTGCTATGGTCAATGATTTAAAAGTAATCTTCGGAAAGGGTCCCGACGGACTATCTGCTCCGAGTGACGTTGCGGGACACGCACCCATGTGGACGAAGAAATCTATATTTTGGGACCTACTCTACTAGAAACACCGAGAGATCCGTTCTTTGATCGACGTGATGCACGTGATGAAGAACCTTTGCGTGAACCTGCTAGGCTTCTTGGGCGTGTATTGGAAGACAAAAGATACAGCTGCGGCACTGGAGGACCTGGTTTTCACAAAAAAGATGGCATGCCTCCAAAGTAGTATGAAGGTCCTGCCAGCTACGCTCTTACCAAAGAAGAGAAGGAAATCTTCTTTGAATTCCTCTTAGTATGAAGGTCCCGACTGGCTTCTCGTTGAATATAAAGGGAATAATAAATATGCCAGATAAAAAGTTCCAGAACCTAAAGTCTCATGACTGCCACGTGATTATGACGCAACTGTTTCCAGTTGCATTGAGGGGGCTTATACTCGAAAACGTCTGATTAGCCATTGTGAAGCTATGTGCATTCCTCAATGCAATCTCTCAGAAGGTGATCGATCCAGAAATCATACCAAGGCTAAGGAGTGATGTGGTGCAATGCCTTGTCAGTTTTGAGATGGTGTTCCCACCATCCTTCTTCAATATCATGATGCACGTCCTAGTTCATCTAGTTGACGAGATTGTCATTCTGGGCCCCGTATTTCTACACAACATGTACCCCTTTGAGAGGTTCATGGGAGTCCTAAAGAAATATGTTTGTAACCGCGCTAGGCCAGAAGGAAGCATCTCCATGGGCCATGAAATAGAGGATGTCATTGCGTTTTGTGTTGACTTCATTCCTGGCCTTAAGAAGATAGGTCTCCCTAAATCGCGGTATGAGGGGAGACATACTGGAAAAGGCACGCTTGGAGGGGACTCAATAATATGCAGGGACGGATATTCTTGGTCTCAAGCACACTACACAGTTCTACTCAACTCTACCTTGGTGACCCCGTATGTCGATGAACACAAGAACAGTCTGCGCTCCAAACACACGGAGCAGTGCGATGACTGGATTACAAGTGAACACATCAGGACTTTCAGCAGTTGGCTGGAAACACGTCTCAGAGGTGAGAACACTGTTTGTGCTGAGCTGTACTCATTGTCCAGGGGACCATCTTCGGCTGTATTGACATACAAAGGATACGAGATAAATGGGAATACATTTTACACAATCGCCCAATATCAAAAGAGCACCAACCAAAACAGCGGTGTCCGCTTTGATGCAGCAACCGAGAGGGGAAAGGACACATATTATGGTTACATAGTGGACATATGGGAACTTGACTACGGACATGATTTTAAGGTCCCTTTGTTTAAGTGCAAATGAGTCAATCTGTCAGGAGGCAGGGTACATGTAGACCCATAGTACGGAATGACAGTGGATCTGAGCAATCTTGGGTACAGTGACGAACCATTCGTCCTAGCCAATGATGTGGCACAGGTGATCTATGTGAAGGACATGTCCACCAAACCGAGAAAAAGAAAAGACAAGGAAGCGAATACATCATATGATGAGCCAAAGCGCCACATAGTTCTTTCAGGAAAAAGGGACATCGTGGGAGTGGAGGGCAAGACAGACATGTCCGAATATTATGAAAAGTTTCATGAAATTCCTCCCTTCAAAGTCAAGGCTGACCCAAGCATCCTGCTAAATGATGAAGATTATCCATGGTTACGGCGCAATAAGGAAAGGACACAAGTGAAGAAATAGTGAAGACTTTCTCTCACAACTATTATGATGATAGCATGCCAACTTTCAACCTTTTCGCAGTTCATTTGAAATGCCTGTTGTAACAGACAAGTTTCCGTATGAAATCCTGATACTTCGAAAGAGAATGTTCATTTTGTACATGAAGTGCATCCAGTTTTTGCTGTAACCCTCTCACTTTCTTGCACATGCTATGTGGATGAAATGATGATATCATGCCAACTTTCAACCTTTTCAGAGTTCATTTCAACTGCTTTTCAATTTCATGGTCTTATAGCTCAAAATAATCAGTAAATGCATGAAAGATAACAAATGAAGTTAGAAAGGATTGAAAATTGATGATGTGGCTTTGAATGGTGCATTTTGAACACACAAAAAGTCAGGAGTTCAAATAAGTTTAAAAAATGAAATCCCTTTGTAAGAGATGAGTTTTCGTATGAAATCCTGATACTTCTAAAGAGATTGTCCGTTTTGTACACGAAGTGCATCCAGTTTTTGCCGTAACCCTCTGAACTTTCTTGCACATGCCATGTGGATGAAATTATGATACCATGCCAACTTTCAACCTTTTCAGAGTTCATTTGAACTGCTTTTCAATTTCAGGGTCTTATAGCTCAAAATAATCAGTAAATGCATGAAAAATAACAAATGAAGTCATAAAGGGTTCAAAATTAATGATGTGGCTTTGAATGGTGCATTTTGAACAAACAAAAAGTCAGGAGTTCAAATAAGTTTAAAAAAATGAAATCCCTTTGTAACATACGAGTTTCCGTATGAAATCCTGATACTTCGAAAGAGATTGTCCGTTTGGTACACGAAGTGCATCCAGTTTTTGCCGTAACCCTCTCAACTTTCTTGCACATGCTATGTGGATGAAATGACGATACCATGCCAAATTCCAACCTTTTCAGAGTTCATTTGAAATGCTTTTCAATTTCAGGATCTTATAGCTCAAAACAATCAGTAAATGCATGAAAAATAACAAATGAAGTCAGAAAGGGATGAAAATTGATGATGTAAGTAGAAACCAAATAAAATAAAAAAATTAGTAAAATATATAAGTAGAAACAAAATAAAATAAAATAAAATAAACTTTAATAACATAAATAAAATTTATGGACCTAAAATTACCAAAGTATTTTCTGTTCAAAACATTATCAGCAAAAAGAATATTCCTAAAATAAATAAAATAGCAACATTAAGTATTTTGTTGTAAGTAGAAACAAAATAAAATAAATAAAGCAAAAAAGAAAATAAAAAAACTGGGCAAAAATTTAAAAAATCCACCTACTGGGCCACCACGGCCTAAATACGACTAGAAACCCATCCATGGGCCAGGATTCAGGCCCGCAGAAGGCCCAGCAGGCCAACAGACACAGCAGTGCGAGATTAGGCCCACAGGCCTGCAGTTGAGAGGAGCTCAATGGAGCTGGCAGGGCAGGGCTAATAAACCGATCCTGCCGCTCACTAGTGGAAAAACACCTAATAGTCCCGGTTCATAAGGGCCTTTAGTCCCGGTTCATGAACCAGGACTAATGGGTCGTTACTAATACCTCCACCCATTAGTCCCGGTTCAAACACGAACCGGGACCAATGTGCCTCCACGTGGCCCTGTGCGCCGAGCCCAGTGAGGGGGCCTTTGGTCCCGGTTGGTGGCTCCAACCGGGACCAAAAGGCATCCACGCGTCAGCATTCGAGTGGCTGGGGTTTTTGTTTTTTTTTTTGAAAGGAGGGGAGGTTGGGGGTTTTGGGGGGTTAATTTAGGTGTTTCATATATTGTGTTAGCTAGCTAATTAATAGAGAGAAGTGTCCTCTCTTATGTCCGTGCTTGGTCGATGCTACGTACTATATATACATAAGTGATCGAGAGAACCATTCAGTATAGAAGTTCGTCATGCATACCGAGAGAAGTGATCGATCGACCTCTCCTTCTCCGAGAGATTGGTCGAACAACAAGTTTTCGTATCATGTATCCGACGCTACTGGCTACATACATGTACAATATGTATAAGATCTCTTAATTACAAAACCCTAGCATTTGAAATCAATTTCCACATGGTATTCTCCAGCTTTACTGATGATGTGGTCAAGAAAGAATCCCGCCAATTCCTCTTGAATTGCTTTCATGCGATCTGGTTCTAGGAGTTCATCCCGCATCTGCCACGTCTAATTTGAAGAAGGGGGTTAATTAATACATATATATGAATGAAATTCAACAGAAATGATGGTGTAATAAAATGAAATTGTGAATATTATTGCTTACGCACTTCATATTGTCTTCTAGAGTAGCCCCGCTTATTTTTCAAAGTCGCGGTGTGGATGAACTCGCACACGTAGTATCCACAGAAATCATTCCCTTCCTCCTGCCACAAGCACTTTACGAGAAATAGAGGTCAATCAAACTGATAATGAAGCATTATAAATGGCATTGATGAAAGTATAGCTATAGAATCAACGGGAGATGTGCGCAACTAGCTAGCCAGTAGTACTTACTTTCGGGTATTTATATCGCAGCTCCTTCGGCAGTCCCGGAGCTTCTGCGGTGAACCGTTTCCAAACCCTGCAAGACAAAGAAAATAATAATTATTACTTGAGATATCAGGAAATGAACAAAAAGTTGCCGATATGGTGCGATAATGATTGATTGAACTTACTTGCTGAGCATTTCAGTGATGTACGCATAGGTTTTGGGATCTTTCCGTCTCGAGTCTAAGATGGTTACTAGTCCACGCTCAAGCTTAATCTCTAGAAGAATATAGTGGTAGCTGCGCACGCATGCATAACTCATCAATTACATTACTATAAGCTCGCTTGAGTAATAAGGGAAACCGAATATGCACACGACAGTAACACTCACGGGCCGTTGTAAGGAAAGAGTATGGTAACTTTGTTTTGATTTTTGATCAATGATTGTAGTAAGTTGTCCTCGGCCTCTTTGACGTTCTTTTCAACCAGAAATACATCTATGATATTTGTGTTAATGAACCCAATATCATAAATTTCTTGTTTTTTGCACTCGATGATCTTCAGTCTGCATAATATATTGAGGATAATTAATTATAAATACATGCAATGAAAGAGCCTAGCTATATATAGAGACTTAATGACAGAAATAGTACTTATAGGCAGTAGCAAAAGACCATTAATTTATCGAGGGCCTTTTGATTGAAGAACTCGAAGAACTCCTCAAATGGAACAGTCAACAGATCATTTGCAACGAGATCGTGCTCCTCTTTAATATGCAGATACAAAGCATTCTTACCCTCAGACTCTCTGCAGGTTTCCATGTACCAATTATGGAATCTTCGCATCATTGTTGTCAGAGATTTTTCATCTTTGACGAGAGGCTTCTCGTACTCGTATCTGTGTTCGTCCACCTCCAAGAAATCAGGAAGTGCATCGTCAGGCAGGTAATCGTCAAGATTGCCATAACCGGCCACCGTCCCCGGAGCATTAGACCCATTGAGCGGGGGGCATGATTGATGTGCTTGTTCGCCGAGCTGGGCAATTTTTTTCCCCTTTGCTCGTTCTTTTTACCTTTTAGCACTGACAGTAGTTCCCGACCAATGGGCTTGGAGATATGTCTGTTCAGTAATGCGCTCATAGTTGGTTCTCGGTGGAGACTTTGGTGGCTTCCTCAGGGCATCGATAGTGCGCTTTGCTTTCACCGGATCTACCTTCTCCTCCGGAGGTGGATGTCTCTTTGCTTTCACCCCTTCAAAGAACTCCTTCATGTGGGTCCGCACAATCGTATCGTTTTCCTCCTCGGACCTCTCGTACGGTAACTTCTTTAGAGGCTTGAGAGATGATGGACCGTATTTGTATTGCCTCCCGCCTCTGGTTGTGCTGCTAGACGCCGGAGCAGACGGAGCAACTGCGGTGTCTGTCTTCTTTCGTGCTTGCTTACGAGGCGGAGGAGAAGGAGTACGACGCGCCGGAGCAGCCGGGGCGGCGGCGGGTCTCTTCCACCCTTGCTGGCGAGGTGGAGAAGGAGGATGCTGCTGGCTGCTCGGGAGCACCGGCGCAGGCGGAGAAGGAGGCGGACTGCCGCCATGTGCCGGAGAAGGAGGCGGAGTGCCGCCACGCATGCCCTGATCGTCACTCACCGGAGGAGGAGGCGGTGGAGGAGGCGGAGTGCCCTGACTCGCCGGAGCAGGAGGAGGAGGCGGAGGCGTCCAGTTCAGAAGGTTTCTGAGCTCCTTCTTCCATAGGCATGGAGTCTTCAGAGCAGAACCCAACCTAGTCTCCCCTTCACCGGTAGGGTGGTCAAGCACGAGGTCCTCAAATCCCTCCGTTATTTCATCCACAATCACCTTAGCATATCATTTTGGAATCGGCTGGCAGTGATAAGTTGTGCCGGGTCCACTAGGATAAACTTGGCCAACAGCCGCCTTAACCTTCAAAGTCATCCATCGCGCCATCATGTGGAAATTTTGAGACTCCGTGATACCATCCACGGGATAGCTGGCAGGAGCCGTCAAGACATGCTCCGGCTGAAGCAGCTTGGTGGAAGCCACGCTGCTTCTCCGCTGAGATGGCGGGGTAGCTTCGAGGGAAGCTTCGGCAGGTCATTTGCTGCGATCTGCTGCTTCTCGTTCCTCTTCTCGATCCTCTAGCCCCATTACCCTTTCGTGCAGTGCCTGCAGTTGGTCCTGCTCCAGTTTCTTCCTCCTCTCGTGGGTTTTGTAACCCCCTGCGTCCGGAAAACCAACATTCCACGGAATGGAGCCTGGCGTGCCTCGTGTCCGTCCAGGGTGCTCAGGATTCCCAAGGGCCAGTGTGAGCTCGTCCTTCTCCCTGTTTGGAAGGAACGTCCCTCGCTGCGCTGCATCGATATAGTGTCGAAGGTTCTTGACAGGTATTTCCAGTTGCTCGTCCGTCCACTGGCAAAACCCTGTTACAGGGTCCAAGGTTCCGCCAGACCCGAAGAACCAAGTCCGGCAACGGTCTGGCCATCTCATTGTCTCTGGTTTGATCGCTTTTTCAAGCAGATCATTCTCAGC
Organism: Triticum dicoccoides; assembly: GCF_002162155.2. Classification (NCBI taxonomy): domain Eukaryota; kingdom Viridiplantae; phylum Streptophyta; class Magnoliopsida; order Poales; family Poaceae; genus Triticum; species Triticum dicoccoides. Next base: position 86,884,486 of record NC_041391.1, on the reverse strand, counting down.
CTTGGACCACTTAGGCCGGGCTTGCAGGTAGCCACCTAACCCCGTGTGATGGTGAAGCGTCTTCTTCGCAGCATTTTTCTTGTTTGTCTCCGACATCTTCTTACTCTTTTCCGATGTCTTGTGGGCCACAAATGCGGGCCAGTGATCTTTGATCTTCTCATATTTGCCGATGAATTCTGGTGTCTTTTTATTTTTGACAAACAGGTTCAGCTCTTTCCTCCACCTCCTCATTAGGGTTGCCATCTTCTTAAGAGCACAAGACTTGATTAATTCCTCTTTAACTAGCTTCTCCGGATCCTCCTCTGGCGGTAGGGTGAAATTTGCCTTCAGCTGAGTCCAAAGATCTTCTTTCTGCATATCATTGACATAAGACACCTCAGGGTCTTCCTCCTTAGGCTTATACCATTGCTGGATGCTGATCGGGATCTTGTCCCTAACAAGAACCCCACACTGAGAAGAAAATGCCTTCCTTGTCCGGATGGGTTCAATCGGTTCGCCGTCGGGCGCGATTTCTATGATCTCAAACTTTTCATACGAGCTCAACTTTTTCTTCGGGCCTCGTCTCCTTACCGAAGTTGTGCTCGATCCGGAGGGCTAGAAATTATAAGGAAGAAAGACGAGAGTAATTAATATGTGTACATATACCAAAACAATGGAAGCATCAATTAACTAGTCAGCAAGGGCTTAACTAATATATATACCTGGCCGGGCTCGGTTCGGTCACCGGAGCAGTCAGCACGGTCTCCTTCTTGTTCCTCCATTGTGTCATCGGAGCCATCATGAACATAGTCATGTTCTTGTACCGGCTAGTCATGTTCTTGTACCGGCATTAATGGGCCGAAGCCATCATGAACATAGCCCTCTTCTTCACCCCGTTCTTCCAGCTGACCAACAGAGTCGAGGAGAAATGACACAACTTCATCCCTTCCATTTGCGATTATGTCCCTCAATATCGCTTTTGTTTCTTCGTCTCGGCAGTGCTCCATAGTTTCTGCAAATATTTACAACATGTTTATATATGGTACAGATGGCAAACGTAGAACTAGCCAGCTAATCACAATAAGGAATCATGTTAGTGGCCTCGACGCTGCTTCTCTAGGGTTTGGGGTCGCCTTGACACAACAACGCTTCGAGAGAGTTAATTTGTCGGGTAGGGGCGCGGCGGGAGGGGGTAGGAGACCAACATCGTTTTCTCTCTAGGGTTTGGGTGTCCTGGAGAGTTTTGGTCGAGCGTGAGGGCCGAGGGGGGGGGGTATTTATATCGACCGCCCCTCATGTCGAAGTTATCTCAAGGGGGTTATATCGACAACGACGCGACAACGACGAGAAAGGAAAATAATTAAGGAAAAGGAAGAAAAGAGGAAGAAGGAAGAAGGAAGAAGAAAAAAAAAGAGGAGAAGAAGAAAGGAATAGAGGAGAAGAAGAAAAAATAGAATTTTTTTTCTATTTTTTCTTCTTCTCCTCTATTCCTTTCTTCTTCTCCTCTTCTTTTTCTTCGTTTTTCCTATTCTTATTTATTTCTCCTCTTCTTCCTCTCCTCTTCTTCATCTTCTTATTTTCCTTATTCCTCTCATTCTTTTTCTTGTTCTTTCTTCCTTCTTCCTCTTTTCTTCCTTCGACCCTCTCAATCCCTCAACCCTAGAAACCTCGAACCCTCGACCCTGAAACCCTTGACCCTTGACCCCTTAACGACCCTTGACCCTCTACCCTAGTTCCCGACCCTCGACCCCTCGGCGATCCTCGACACCCTCGTTCCCGATAAAAATTAAGAAGAAGAAGAAAAAAAAGAGGAGAAAAAAAAAGGAGAAGAAGCTCCTCTATTCCTTCTTCTTCTCCTCTTTTTTTCTTCTTCTTCTTCTTTCTCTTCTTCCTCTCCTCGTCTTCTCCTTCTTCTTCTCCTTCTTTCTCTACTTATTTTCCTTTTCCTTATTTTAATTTTTCCTCTCCACCAACATAAAATGCACTATCCTAAAATGCAACAAACATAAAATGCACTAAATTGATCAACTAACCTAAAATCAGTGATAAAATGCACTAACCTAAAATCGATATCTACTAACAACTTAAAAAAATAATACATATATGAAAAAATGCATATATGAAAAAAACATCATCATATCATCAACAGAAAAAATAGTATTTTTTCTAAAAATCTCTCTTTTGCATATATACATCAACATATATATACACTAACCTAAAATGCACAAAAATGCTATCGGAGAGGGGGTATATCGACCCCCCTCATGTATCCACATACATACATCTATACATACATATATACTTACATATATGTATAAATTTTTGCAGATATAAACTTTTGCATATATAAAGTTTTTCTAAAATCCAACTTTTGCATATATGAACATATATACACAGAGAACATATACATATATACACAGAGAACATATACATAAAATGCACAAAAAAATAAGAGGAAAGGGCGCCGGCGGCCGGACCGAAGGCGGCAGCGTGTGGTCGGGGTGACGACGACGGGGTTGGGGAAGGGGCGGCGCGCACGGCGACGGCGACGGGGTCGGGGAACGTGTGGCGCGCGCGGCGACGGCGACGGGGTCGGGGCAGGGGCGG
>NC_041391.1:86879426-86880120 GCF_002162155.2 Triticum dicoccoides | reverse complement strand
GTTGTCACATCCCTAGCTTCTGGCATTGCACTAGTACTAACCTTTGGTGATGCATCATGTTTACTTTTACAGAAAGTTGAAATGGGGATGTTCAAACCCTAGCATTAAATCAACTCAACTAGGGTAAGTTAAAATCTTTTCAATAAACCCAAAAGGCCCCTAAGAAAAGTTCATGATTTCTGGTTAAGGTGGAAACCTCTGCCAAAAATGATGAATATATCCTTAGGTCATTTTTGGATTTCTGAATTAAATCATATTGTATTTGACTTTGGGCATTTAAATACTATAAATATTTTAAATGCTCAAATAAATGTTGGAAATTGATAAGGGTCACTGGAATAATTCAGAAAGCACCCATATTTATTTCCAGGATTTTATAAAATGATTTGATATTTAAAACAAATCAAAAACAAATTGCAGAAATAGAAAAGATAAAACAAAACAGAAATAGAAAGAGAGAGAGAGGCCACCTGGGCCACTTACCTGGCCTTACCCGCGCAGCCACCAGAGCCGGCCCAGTTCCCCAGCCGGCCCAGCCCGCCACCGCTACTCCCCTGTCGTCTTCCTCCTCGCCAGAAGGACGCGGACACCGCGACGCCGCCGTGCGCGCCACCTCCACCCCGCTCTGGCCACCTCCTGCTTCCTCCCCGAGCCCTCTGGTGACGCCACGCACTTCCCCTCGCCCCCTGCACCT
>NC_041391.1:86862251-86878952 GCF_002162155.2 Triticum dicoccoides | reverse complement strand
CCTCTGTGGCCTCGCCCCGCTCGAACCCGAGCTCCGGCCGCCGCCTCGCTCGCCGCCGACACCGATTCCGGCCGTCCCGACCCCAACCGACTCCACAGGAAGACGCGGCGCCCTCCCAGCTACCCGTAGAGCCTCTCCGCCGCCCGAATGGTCGCCGGAGGAGCGATCCCGAAGGCCTCCGCCGTCCCTGGCCTCGCCGGCGACGAGCCGCGGGTCAACTCCGGCGAGTTGACCCGGGTTTGACCCCCCCCCCTCTCTCTCACTGACCTGCGGGCCCCGCCCGGCTAATTAGGCTAGGATTAGTATTAACTAAATATTAGTTAGTTTAATAGACACTGACAGCAGGGTCCCACCTGCTAATTAATCATAGATTAGTTTCTGTTTAGTTTTAAACTAATCCAGTGGCCCCACCCGTCAGCATTGACTCTGCTGACGTGGCCTTTGACCCGGCCCCACCTGCCATTGACACTAAACAGCTCTGGGTCACTGACCAGTGGACCCCACTGGTCAGGTTTGACCTGGAGGTGCCCTGTTGACCTGCTGACGTCATGATGATGTCAGGCTGACGCAATAAGTATTTTCTGGAATTTAAATAATCTTAAATGATTTAATAATTTCAGAAAATAGCTAAAACTTCAATAAATCATAGAAAATTAACTGTAACTCCAAATTAAATAATTTATATATGAAAAATTATCAGAAAAATTCAAGGAATCCATCTGTACCATTTTCATGCATGTTAGAACAACTTATAGATGCTGTTTAGCACAAATCATATCAATGGCATTTGAATAATCACATATGGAGTTTGAATTTGAATCTTGTATTCAAACCAACTTCATTTAATCTGTTGCTAGTTGCATTAGCCCAAAACACATTCATTTTGCCATGTCATGATCATGCATCATATCGTGCATTGCATTGATTGTGTTCCTTTCTGTATTTGTCGGTATTTGTCCCCTCTCGATAGACGTGTACCGATGATGTGATCGTTGACACTGATGAAGACTCAATGTTATCTTCAGAAGTGCCAGGCAAGCAAAACCCCCTTGTTCATTCCGATACAATCCTACTCTCTCGCTCCTGCTCTCTTTTAATGCATTAGGACAACACCGATTCATCTGTTACTTGCTGCGGTAGCTGAACCCCTTCATCCTCTGCATGACCTGTCATTGCCACAGTAAATAGATGAAACCCACTAGCATGAGTAGGAGTTGTTTGAGCCCTGTTGTGCCTACTCATTCATGTTTGTTTGTCATGCCTGCTACTGCTTAGAGTTGAGTCAGGTCTGATTCATCGGGGATGAATCAGAGGCGTGTGAACATGTCCTACTGTGTGTGAGCTAAGTGTGTGAACACGATTTGGTAAAGGTAGCGGTGAGAGGCCATGTAGGAGTATATGGTGGGTTGTCTCATTGTAGCCGTCCTCAGGAACTGAGTTCTGTGTTTGTGATCCATGATTCAGTTACTACCATACATTGGGCCCTGAAATATGACCCCGCTCGACTTCTTATTCACCCTTGTCCTCTGTCCAGGAGTTGCAAGTAGTTTCTGGTGTTTGTAGCTTACTGGAGGCCGTGGACAGCGCTGACCGTAGGGGTGGGCTGTGATGCGGTAGGTACGTGGCACGGTGTACCGGATGCCCGTTAGGTATCTCGGGAACCCTGTTCACATCGTTTGGGGCTATGAGCGAAACTCCGGCCGGATCTCCTCATGGATGGAACCCGAATAGGCGATAAACCTGGACTAGAGACTTGAGTGTTTAGGTAGGTCGTGGTCTACACCCACGTCGGCTTTCGCTTGAAGTCTGCCGAGCACATGTCGTGTGCAGACGCTAAGTGGTGGAAACATGTATGAAGAAGTACACCCCTGCAGGGTTAACATCATCTATTCGAATAGCCGTGTCCGCGGAAAAGGACTTCTGGGTTGCTTATATCAGTTCATAGACAAGTGAAAGTGGATACTCTAAAATACGCAAGATAAGCGTGAGTGCTATGGATGGCGTTCTCGTAGGGAGACGGGAGCGATTCCATAGTGGTGTATTGATATGGGGAATATGTGGACTCGTGTGCGCCACCTCAAAAGAGTTACTTGCAGTCGTAGTTCAGGATAGCCACCGAGTCAAAGCTGGCTTGCTGCAGTTAAACCCCACCATCCCCTTTGTTGATAATGAAGCATATGTAGTTAGTTCTGATGTAAGTCTTGCTGGGTACATTTGTACTCACGTTTGCCTATTTATGTTTTTGCAGAGAGACTTCGGTCTCGCTAGTAGTTCCGCGTGGACTTCGACGTTTAGCTTGTTACCTCAGCTACGATCTTGTGCCCTCGGCAGGATCTGGTAGATAGTCAGGCTTCTCAGCCTTTTTCATTTATAGATGTCTGTACTCAGACATGATAGCTTCCGCTTGTGCTTTGACTTGTATGCTCTGATTGTTGGGTCATGAGACCCATGATTGTAATATCTCGCTCCTCGGAGCCTATTGAATAAATTACTTGAGTCGTAGAGTCATGTTGTGATGCCATGTTGTATTTGCACATATCGAGCATATTGTGTGTATGCTATTGAAATGCTTGGTATGTGTGGGATCTGACCATCTAGTTGTTTATCTTTAGTAGCCTCTCTTACCGGGAAATGTCTCCTAGTGTTTCCACCGAGCCATGGTAGCTTGCTACTGCTCCGGAACACTTAGGCTGGCCGGCATGTGTCCTTCTTCATTCCTGTGTCTGTCCCTTCGGGGAAATGTCACGCGATGAATATCGGAGTCCTGTTAGCCCGCTACAGCCCGGTTCACCGGAGTCCTGCTAGCCCAGTGCTACAGCCTGGATTCACTCGCTGATGACCGACACGTTCGATGCTGGGTCATGAATGCCTGTCCCTGTAAGTCTGTGCCACTTTGGGTTTACGACTAGCCATGTCAGCCCGGGCTCCTTATCATATGGATGCTAGCGACACCGTCATATACGTGTGCCAAAAGGCGCAAACGGTCCCGGGCTAAGGTAAGGCGACACCCGTGGGAATACCGTGCGTGAGGCCGCAAAGTGATATGAGGTGTTACATGCTAGATCGATGTGGCATTGAGTCGGGGTCCTGACAGTGTTGGTATCAGAGCTTGACTGCCTGTAGGATTACCAAGCCAAACTGGTCGAAGTTGAGTCTAGAAATTCTTTAGTTATATAAGGGAATTGATTGTGGGATGGAACGTAAGGCTCTTTTTACTCCTTATACCTTATGCCTTCTGATCTGAGTCATCTTATCTTTCCTGCGGGGATTAAGAACTAGGCTATCTCTTCTTTCCATCAGGATCACGTGTTACTAATCCGTAGACTTATAAGATTGTTGGACTTAAGCCTCGTTTCAGTTCCTACTACTTCTGTATGTTAATTATTGATCTCGAGACCTTGATATTGTGCTTCTGAGTGGTTATGCCACCATTTTTGTGAATGTCTCAAATCTTTTCTGAGCATTTACAGCCGTTATGCTGTCCGAGTCATCCCAGGTTTCTAAGTAGTCTGATGCAATTGCAAATCCTTTCTTCCTGTTTCAATGTTCCCATGGGCCAGATTAACCACACTAATCAGTGAGTTGAGGTACTCCGTTACCTTGACATATATGTTGGAGATACTATTATGGCCCTAGGTGTTTAGGGAGTCACCTAGTAATCTAGCAATGTTTTGTGATCCCCAGTGTGATGATTCTGGCTTTTATTCTCGAAAGCATCCCGTGATGCCACTTAGTAGTAGGTATTCTATTCCTTGGGCTTTGAACCCGAGATTCACTCTACTTACTTCATGTTGATAGTGTTTGCTAGTTCCTTCAGGATATTAGTAACTTTGCGATAGTCCTCGAGGTCCGTGGTATTTCCTTCTTCCAAATACTATGAACCGCTTATGGCAGATGTTTATTGGATCAAAAGATCACAATTAGAGTACTCTTGAGGAGTTCTCCATTCATAAATCGTGACTCTGCCAGTTCTACCTTTCTGCATGGGTTATCCGGAAGAAATATGTTGAACTTGGTTCGACATACTAATCTATGCATCCACAACTCAGAAAATTATATGTTCCTTTGAGTTGTTCTCCGTAGTTGCATTCTGACCCTCGTCTATCAATTGATAGTCAAGAGTATGCGTGCGTTCGTTTATCGATGCCTATTACTCTTGTGGTCCGTCAAGCCATTCTGTCCAGAATGACTTGGAGAAACAAACTCCAGTACCTCTTCCATATCCAGGATTGGGTCAAAGAAGTTGTGCTCCGCAGATCTAATTGCTAATCCAGCTTTTGGTTCTGTTCTACCTTGGAGTATTACCTTATTCTATATCGAGATTGTTATAGGAATTGCACACCATCCTATGAACTCTTGGTACAGTGATACTTCTCACCATCATTAGTCATTCCTCGGCCCTCGTGTTGATGCAACCGGAATACCGACAAATGAGTTGTGATGTGTGAGATCAATACTCCCAGCAACCTCGTTGCTTGGTAGTTAAAGGATAATAATTCCATTCTTGGTATGTTGGTTTTTGAATCATCCTTCTAAGACTGATCGTGCTACCTAGTCCTTATTTCGGTGCACCCTTCGATTGATGAATTAGGATCTTGTCAAGTCCTCACTCATTTGATCATATCGTCTTGCCCCGAAAAGCAAGATTGTTCTCGAGCCTAGTAACATATCGGTGGTTCGTGATTTTCCGAAGATCTTCTCGGAAGTACTACCAGGTTGTCACCTGACCGCTATGTTGAGCTCGTGATCAAGTTGGTTTATTGTAAACCACCCTTTCTCCAAGAATCTGTGATGGATATCCCTGAGCTAGTTGGTTAAGCTAGACAACAACTTGGAGAGTTGGAAGGTAAAAGCTTGCCTGACTTAGTTCGTTCCAAAGGGATATTCTTGTGTAGTGTGTGTTGAAGAAAGATGATATCTTCATCGGTTGGTCCCTGTGATCAGTTGCTGGACCTATTGCCTTATTAATCCTTTGATTTGAGTGTGGGCTATCATCAAATCAAATCAATACCAATGATGCTCGTAATGTTGTCTTGTTCGTGGTTGATCCCTCGAGCATACACCATTACATCTTTGGCCTGACCAATGCTATCACTTGTTCACTTAACTATGGAATTCCCTTTTAAAAGGAAACCCAGATGAATTGTTGTTGAGCCCATTGACAACATCCTTATCTCCTCCGTAATTTTGTTGGACATTAAGCTAGTGTTGGAAACTTTTGAAAGCATTTTCTTCATGCTAGCTCATGAAGTATTTGTTGATGAAAGGAGTGACTTCCTTTTATACACGTGCATTTGGTGAAAGATGCCGCCGTGAATTTGAGAAAGTTAGTTTTGCTTCCTCTGGAATCATCCCAAGTCAGTCATGCATACGTGCGAAGTATTCTGTGGTCTGGAGATTTGCAACCTCCATTCTATATGTATATCCTAGCACACCAAGCCACTGATTGAGTTGTTCAAAGATAAAGGAGTCTGTCCAAGGTGAACTCTTTGGACTTCCACGCGTGGAGACTTCGATGTCATTAATGATGGTTCCCCCTCCTGAACTCGGTAGTGTTTTATCATAAGACTACCTTGTGATCATGCTTGTCTTGGACAACATGTTCACATGTTTGTAGCAGAACCAGCTCATGTTTTGGAGCTTGCTATCGTAGTTCATCTCCCGAGAATCCCGCAACGTCATCTCGTCGATTTGTGTTGCAAACTTTCATTTTCTTCCTAGACTCGATGAGTCTGGAATATCCTGACACCAACCAGATCTGAATCTCAGGCAGATATGATGGTTTGGAACATTTCCCAAGAACTATAATATTGGTCCCTCGATAACCGGTAAAGTGGATGTCGTGGCCAGCACCACCCAGCCGAAGGACCTATTATTGTGGTATCTTGATTGAAGCAGTTGGCCACCTTCCCATAAGGACTTCGTAGGATTTACTTCCTAGTTGTGCCTTATGATTATTGTGTTCCCGATGTCCGACCTTTTACTTGATGTTCAAGTTATCAAACCATATCTATGAATGGGATACACTAGCACGTCAAGGAGAACATTAGAAGCGGAGTGCTAAATGTCTCTCGGTCGATCATCCAGATTTTGTTTCCTTGGCCTCGCTAAGGTGAAAACTGAGAAAGTGTTATCTTCCTTTGCATCTGCATCCTCCATCACCATTCATCATGGTAGTAAGTTGTGCTACCGGACCCTTGACACGGATGTTGGTAAAACCTTGATGAATGTGGAAATGCTTAAGTTCTTGAGAGCACGCACAAGCGCTACGTCTTATCCTCGGCACTAGCTGGGATTGCCCCAGATTCTTCGGTTATGCTATAACCACTCCAACAGTGAATTCACTCTTTATTGTTGGGTTCTTCCCCAGTTACCAGAATCATTCCCAGCATTTGCATTTTGTTCCCAGCTTGCACCGCCAATGTGCCATTCTACCACGGGTCTCTTCCATCTCCGGTGATAAGCAAATTCATCCATTACGTTGTCTTCAACAAGGTAATCCACATCATCCAAGTCCGAGTATGCCATTCTACCGACCCCCTCCAAATGATCGCTTGTGATTACCTTAGGCTAGTATAAAGAGTTCCAATGATCTCTGAATCAAAAGTAATTCTTTTTGCCACTTAAGATAATAATCTACGAATCACCTCCTCCAGGATGTTTCGTCGTGGTATCATGGCAACTCAACTCCTCGCTACGTTGACAATCGTTTACCACCTTCTTAGGTGTGGAATTGTTGTCTACCTAGTGAACCTTCGTCATCCGTTTCTTTCCCCCCCCCCTCTTGATGTGTATCTCGTGTCTCAACCGAGAGATGGTTCTATGTCTCATTCCGTGAGTTAATCCTGAGTTGTTCGACCTTCGAGAAGACCGATCCTTCTAGAGTTTTCCTTTCCTCTTCTTTTCATGATTAGCTGGAGTTCTCAGAGCAAGACGACAAGGCAAAGATGGTGTTCAAATCAACGTTTCTATGAAGTGCAACCTGGATCGTGAAGATTATACTAGTTGCGTTTACCTTTCACCTTACCCTACGCCTGAATCTCGAGACGAGATTCTTGTTTAGTGGGGGTGAGTTGTCACATCCCTAGCTTCTGGCATTGCACTAGTACTAACCTTTGGTGATGCATCATGTTTACTTTTACAGAAAGTTGAAATGGGGATGTTCAAACCCTAGCATTAAATCAACTCAACTAGGGTAAGTTAAAATCTTTTCAATAAACCCAAAAGGCCCCTAAGAAAAGTTCATGATTTCTGGTTAAGGTGGAAACCTCTGCCAAAAATGATGAATATATCCTTAGGTCATTTTTGGATTTCTGAATTAAATCATATTGTATTTGACTTTGGGCATTTAAATACTATAAATATTTTAAATGCTCAAATAAATGTTGGAAATTGATAAGGGTCACTGGAATAATTCAGAAAGCACCCATATTTATTTCCAGGATTTTATAAAATGATTTGATATTTAAAACAAATCAAAAACAAATTGCAGAAATAGAAAAGATAAAACAAAACAGAAATAGAAAGAGAGAGAGAGGCCACCTGGGCCACTTACCTGGCCTTACCCGCGCAGCCACCAGAGCCGGCCCAGTTCCCCAGCCGGCCCAGCCCGCCACCGCTACTCCCCTGTCGTCTTCCTCCTCGCCAGAAGGACGCGGACACCGCGACGCCGCCGTGCGCGCCACCTCCACCCCGCTCTGGCCACCTCCTGCTTCCTCCCCGAGCCCTCTGGTGACGCCACGCACTTCCCCTCGCCCCCTGCACCTCCCTTCTCCTCCCCTGAACCCCGTTCCCTCCTCTGCTTCCCTCCCTGCACGCGCCGAGCGGAGCCCGTCGCCATCGACGCCGTTCGCCGCGGCCACCATCCCCCTCTCGCCTCCCCGACTAGCCCAGAGGCTCCGCCTCGACCTCCTCTTCCTCTCCACCAAGCCACGAGGCCCCGGACGCCCTGCATCGCCGCTCACGTCGCCTTCTTCCTCCTCGGGCCACCGAGATCGCCGGCGACCTCCCGTCGTCACCAGCCCCTCCCCGAGCCCACTGACCACCCCTGCGGACTCGCTGTGAGCTCCTACGCCTCCCCTCCCTTTTTTCCCCTTCGATTGTGCCCTGTAGCCCCGATCCCACCGGAGCCGCGAGCTCGGCTCCGCCGGCGATGTCGCCGCCGTCACTGCAGACAGCAAGGCTCGAAACCGAGCACGGCACCGTGCTCCTAGCATCCTCAGGAGCTCGGCGAGCCCCTTAACCATCCCTCCCGTCCTCTGTGGCCTCGCCCCGCTCGAACCCGAAGCTCCGGCCGCCGCCTCGCTCGCCGCCGGCACCGATTCCGGCCGCCCCGAGCGCAACTGACTCCACCAAGAGCTTCGGCTCGTCCCCAGCTCCTCCTAGATGCCCTCCGCGGCCCATTTGGTCGCCGGAGTGGCCAAAACCACTCTCGCCGCCGCGTCGGGCTCGCCGGCGGCTAAATGCCGGCAGCCGACTTTGACTTTGACCACGGGTGGGCCCCGGTTGACTCTCCTGAGTCAATGACAGGTGGGGCCCAGCCCTGTTAACTATTAGGATTAGTTTAATTAATTTTAATTAAGCTAATCACACTGACATGTGGGTCCCAGTGTCAGGTTTGACCTGGACCCGGTCTGTTGACCTGCTGAGGTCAGCATGACGCAATGATGACGCAGATAATCATTTTTTAAAATAAACCAGAAAATTCCAGAACATTGTATAAACTTCTAAAATTCATAGAAAATTAACCGTAACTCCAAATTAAATAATTTATATATGAAAAATTATCAGAAAAATTCAAGGAATCCATCTGTACCATTTTCATGCATGTTAGAACAACTTATCACTACTGTTTAGGACAAATGAATTAAATGGCATTTGAATAATCACATATGGAGTTTAAATTTGAATCTTGTATTCAAACCAACCCCATTTAATCTGGTGCTAGTTGCATTAGCCCAAAACACATTCATTTTGCCATGTCATGATCATGCATCATATTGTGCATTGCATTGATTGTGTTCCCTTCTGTGTTGCCGGTATTTGTCCCCTCTCGATAGACGTGATACCGAGGATGTGATCGTTGACACTGATGAAGACTCAATGTTATCTTCAGAAGTGCCAGGCAAGCAAAACCCCCTTGTTCATTCCGATAAAATCCCACTCTCTCGCTCCTACTCTCTTTTACTGCATTAGGACAACATCGATTCATCTGTTACTTGCTGCGGTAGCTGAACCCCTTTATCCTTTGCATGACCTGTCATTGCCACAGTAAATAGATGAAACCCACTAGCATGAGTAGGAGTTGTTTGAGCCCTGTTGTGCCTACTCATTCATGTTTGTTTGTCATGCCTGCTACTGCTTAGAGTTGAGTCAGGTCTGATTCATCGGGGATGAATCAGAGGCGTGTGAACATGTCCTACTGTGTGTGAGCTAAGTGTGTGAACACGATTTGGTAAAGGTAGCGGTGAGAGGCCATGTAGGAGTACATGGTGGGTTGTCTCATTGCAGCCGTCCTCAGGAACTGAGTTCTGTGTTTGTGATCCATGATTCAGCTACTACCACGCATTGGGCCCAAAACCAATGGACCCTCTCGGCTTCTTAATCACCCTTGTCCTCTGTCCAGGAGTTGCAAGTAGTTTCTGGTGTTTGTAGTATGCTGGAGGCCGTGGGCAGCGCTGACCGGAGGGGTGGGCTGTGATGCGGTAGGCACGTGGCACGGTGTACCGGGCGCCCGTTTGGTGTCTCGGGAACCCTGTTCACATCGTTTGGGGCTGTGAGCGAAACTCCGGCCGGATCTCCTCATGGATGGAACCCGAATAGGCGATAAACCTGGACTAGAGACTTGAGTGTTTAGGTAGGTCGTGGTCTACACCCACGTCGGCTTTCGCTTGAAGTCTGCCGAGCACATGTCATGTGCAGACGCTAAGTGGTGGAAACATGTATGAAGAAGTACACCCCTGCAGGGTTAACATCATCTATTCGAATAGCCGTGTCCGCGGAAAAGGACTTCTGGGTTGCTTATATCAGTTCATAGACAAGTGAAAGTGGATACTCTAAAATACGCAAGATAAGCGTGAGTGCTATGGATGGCGTTCTCGTAGGGAGACGGGAGCGATTCCATAGTGGTGTATTGATATGGGGAATATGTGGACTCGTGTGCGCCACCTCAAAAGAGTTACTTGCAGTCGTAGTTCAGGATAGCCACCGAGTCAAAGCTGGCTTGCTGCAGTTAAACCCCACCATCCCCTTTGTTGATAATGAAGCATATGTAGTTAGTTCTGATGTAAGTCTTGCTGGGTACATTTGTACTCACGTTTGCCTGTTTATGTTTTTGCAGAGAGACTTCGGTCTCGCTAGTAGTTCCGCGTGGACTTCGACATTTAGCTTGTTACCTCAGCTACGATCTTGTGCCCTCGGCAGGATCTGGTAGATAGTCAGGCTTCTCAGCCTTTTTCATTTATAGATGTCTGTACTCACACATGATAGCTTCCGCTTGTGCTTTGACTTGTATGCTCTGATTGTTGGGTCATGAGACCCATGTTTGTAATATCTCGCTCCTCGGAGCCTATTGATTAAATTACTTGAGTCATAGAGTCATGTTGTGATGCCATGTTGTGTTTGCACATATCGAGCATATTGTGTGTATGTTATTGAAATGCTTGGTATGTGTGGGATCTGACTATCTAGTCGTTTATCTTCAGTAGCCTCTCTTACTGGGAAATGTCTCCTAGTGTTTCCACCGAGCCATGGTAGCTTGCTACTGCTCCGAAACACTTAGGCTGGCCGGCATGTGTCCTTCTTCGTTCCTGTGTCTGTCCCTTCGGGGAAATGTCACGCGATGAATACCAGAGTCCTGTTAGCCGCTACAGCCCGGTTCACCGGAGTCCTGCTAGCCCAGTGCTACAGCCTGGATTCACTCGCTGATGACCGACACGTTCGATGCTGGGTCATGGATGCCTGTCCCTGTAAGTTTGTGCCACTTTGGGTTTACGACTAGCCATGTCAGCCCGGGCTCCTTATCATATGGATGCTAGCGACACTGTCATATACGTGTGCCAAAAGGCGCAAACGGTCCCGGGTAAAGGTAAGGCGACACCCGTGGGAATACCGTGCGTGAGGCCGCAAAGTGATATGAAGTGTTACATGCTAGATCTATGTGGCATCGAGTCGGGGTCCTGACAGATGTATTCGCTTCCTTATCTTTTCTCTTTCTCGGTCTGGTAGACATGTCCTTCACATAGATAACCTGTGCCACATCATTGGCTAGGACGAACGGTTCGTCAGGACGAACGGTTCGTCACTGTACCCAAGATTTTTCAGATCCACTGTTGTCATTCCGTACTATGGGTCTACCTGTACCCCGCCTCCTGACAGATTGACCCATTTGCACTTAAACAAAGGGACCTTAAAATCTACTCCATAGTCAAGTTCCCATATGTCCACTATGTAACGATAATATGTGTCCTTTCCCCTCTCGGTTGTTGCATCAAAGCAGACACCGCTGTTTTGGTTGGTGCTCTTTTGATCTTGGTCAATCGTGTAAAATGTATTCCCATTTGTCTCGTATCCTTTCCAAATCAATACAGTCAAAGATGGTCCCCTGGACAACAAGTACAGCTCATCACAAACAGTGCTGTCACCTCTGATACATGCTTCCAACCAACTACTGAAAGTCCTAATGTGTTCACATGTAATCCAGTCGTCACACTGCTCCGGGTGTTTGGAGCGCAGACTGTTCTTGTGTTCATCGACATACGGGGTCACCAAGGTAGAGTTCTGTAGAACTGTGTAGTGTGCTTGAGACCAAGAATATCCGTCCCTGCATATTATTGAGTCCCTTCCAAGCGTGCCTTTTCCAGTCAGTCTCCCCTCATACCGCGATTTAGGGAGACCTATCTTCTTAAGGCCAGGAATGAAGTCAACACAAAACCTGATGACATCCTCTGTTTGATGGCCCATGGAGATGCTTCCTTCTGGCCTAGCACGGTTACAGACATATTTCTTTAGGACTCCCATGAACCTCTCAAAGGGGTACATATTGTGTAGAAATACGGGGCCCAAAATGACAATCTCGTCAACTAGATGAACTAGGACGTGCGTCATGATATTGAAGAAGGATGGTGGGAACACCAGCTCGAAACTGACAAGACATTGCACCACATCACTCCTTAGCCTTGGTATGATTTCTGGATCGATCACCTTCTGAGAGATTGCATTGAGGAATGCACATAGCTTCACAATGGCTAATCGGACGTTTTCCGGTAGAAGCCCCCTGAATGCAACCGGAAGCAGTTGCATCATAATCACGTGGCAGTCATGAGACTTTAGGTTCTGAAACTTTTTCTCTGACATATTTATTATTCCTTTTATATTAGACGAGAAGCCAGTCGGGACCTTCATACTAAGCAGGCATTCAAAGAAGATTTCCTTCTCTTCTTTGGTAAGAGCATAGCTGGCAGGACCTTCATACTGCTTTGGAGGCATGTCGTCTTTTTCGTGCAAACGTTGTAGGTCCTCCCGTGCCTCAGCTGTATCTTTTGTCTTCCCATACATGCCCAAGAAGCCTAGCAGATTCACGCAAAGGTTCTTCGTCACGTGCATCACGTCGATCAAAGAGCGGACCTCTAGGTCTTTCCAGTAGGGTAGGTCCCAAAATATAGATTTCTTCTTCCACATGGGTGCGTGTCCCCTAGCGTCACTCGGAACAGCTAGTGCGCCGGGACCCTTTCCAAAGATTACGTGTAAATCCTTGACCATAGCAAGTACGTGATCACCGGTACGCATGGCGGGCTTCTTCCAGTGATCTGCCTCGCCTTTGAAATGCTTGCCTTTCTTTCGACATTGATGGTTGGTCGGAAGAAATCGACGATGGCCCAAGTACACATTCTTCCTGCAGCTTGCCAGGTATATACTAACGGTGTCAAGTAAACAGTGCGTGCATGCATGGTATCCCTTGTTTGTCTGTCCTGAAAGGTTACTGAGAGCGGGCCAATCGTTGATGGTCACGAACAGCAACACCTTTAGGTTAAATTCCTCATGTTTGTGCTCATCCCACGTACGTACACCGTTTCCATCCCACAGCTGTAAAAGTTCGTCAACTAATGGCCTTAGGTACACATCAATGTCGTTGCCGGGTTGCTTAGGGCCTTGGATGAGAACTGGCATCATAATGAACTTCCGCTTCATGCACATCCAAGGAGGAAGGTTATACATACATAGAGTCACGGGCCAGGTGCTGTGATTGCTGCTCTGCTCCCCGAAAGGATTAATGCCATCCGCGCTTAAAGCAAACCATACGTTCCTTGGCTCACTTGCAAACTCATCCCAGTACTTTCTCTCGATTTTTCTACACTGCGACCCGTCAGCGGGTGCTCTCGACTTCCCGTCTTTCTTACGGTCCTCACTGTGCCATCGCATCAACTTGGCCTGCTCTCTGTTTCTGAACAGACGTTTCAACCATGGTATTATAGGAGCATACCACATCACCTTCGCAGGAACCCTCTTCCTGGGGGGCTCGCCGTCAACATCACCAGGGTCATCTCGTCTGATCTTATACCGTAATGCACCGCATAGCGGGCATGCGTTCAGATCCTTGTACGCACCGCTGAAGAGGATGCAGTCATTAGGGCATGCATGTATCTTCTGCACCTCCAATCCTAGAGGGCATACGACCTTCTTTGCTGCGTATGTACTGTCGGGCAATTCGTTATCCTTTGGAAGCTTCTTCTTCAATATTTTCAGTAGCTTCTCAAATCCTTTGTCAGGCACAGCATTCTCTGCCTTCCACTGCAACAATTCCAGAACGGTACCGAGCTTTGTGTTGCCATCTTCGCAATTGGGGTACGACCCTTTTTTGTGGTCCTCTAACATGCGATCGAACTTCAGCTTCTCCTTTTGACTTTCGCATTGCGTCCTTGCATCGACAATGACCCGGCGGAGATCATCATCATCGGGCACATCGTCTGGTTCCTCTTGATCTTCAGCAGCTTCGCCCGTTGCAGCATCATCGTGCACATCGTCTGGTTCCTCTTGATCTTCAGTAGCATCACCGTATTCAGGGGGCACATAGTTGTCATCGTACTCTTCTTCTTCGCCGTCTTCCATCATAACCCCTATTTCTCCGTGCCTCGTCCAAACATTATAGTGTGGCATGAAACCCTTGTAAAGCAGGTGGGTGTGGAGGATTTTCCGGTCAGAGTAAGACTTCGTATTCCCACATATAGGGCATGGACAACACATAAAACCATTCTGCTTGTTTCCCTCAGCCACTTCGAGAAAATCATGCACGCCCTTAATGTACTCGGAGGTGTGTCTTGAACCGTACATCCATTGTCGGTTCATCTGCGTGCATTATATATAATTAAGTGTGTCAAAAATCATTACAGAACATCATGAATAGATAATTAAGTGACCAAATTAATAGAAGTTCATCATCACATTAAAACCAAAGTACATACATAGTTCTCATCTAACAACATAAAGCTCTGCAGAGCATCTAAATTAATTAAACCATACACTGAAACTATGTAAAACATTTCAATGCGAAAACAAATGCGATCATAATCGCAACCAATGTAACAACTGATCCAACGACATAATGATACCAAGCCTCGGTATGAATGGCATATTTTCTAATCTTTCTAATCTTCAAGCGCATTGCATCCATCTTGATCTTGTGATCATCGACGACATCCGCAACATGCAACTCCAATATCATCTTCTCCTCCTCAATTTTTCTAATTTTTTCCTTCAACAAATTGTTTTCTTCTTCAACTAAATTTAACCTCTCGACAATAGGGTCGGTTGGAATTTCCGGTTCAAAAACCTCCTAGATAAATAAAATCTATGTCACGTTGGTCGGCATAATTGTCATAAACAATAAATGAACCAATAGTTATGAAAAGATAATATATACCACATCTGAATCATAGACATGACGAGGGCCGACGGGGGCGGATACCAAAACCATCGCACTATATAAGATGCAATAATAAAAGTAAGAAAATTATACAAGTATCTATATAAACATACAAGTAAGAGTTTTTTTCCTTTCAGAAAGAAGATAAGAACAAGAGACTCACCACGGTGGTGCCGGCGACGAGATCGGCGCGGGCGATCGACGGCGGTGAAGACAGGGACGGGACGTGACGGACCACTAAACCTAGACAAATATTGAGAAAAATGGAGCTTGGAGGTGGAGCTTGGAGAGGAGAAAGCTTAAGTAGTGTGGCTCGGGCATTCCATCGAACACCTCGTGTGCATAGAAGGTGAGCTAGAGCACCAGAAAGCTCTCTCCTCACCGGCCACGAAAAACAGAGCAGTGAGAGTGCTCTGCTCGCGGGGGTATATATAGGCAATTAATTGGTCCCGGTTCATGGCTTGAACCGGGACTAAAGGGAAGCCTTTGGTCCCGGTTCATTCCCCCAACCGGGACCAATGGTGGTGGGCCAGGAGCAAGGCACATTGGTCCCGGTTCGTCCCACCAACCGGGACCAAAAGGTCCAGACGAACCGGGACCAATGGCCCACGTGGCCCGGCCGCCCCCCGGGGCTCACGAACCGGGTCCAATGCCCCCATTGGTCCCGGTTCTGGATTGAACCGGGACTAATGGGCTGACCCGGCCTGGATCATTGCCCCCTTTTCTACTAGTGGCTCCTCGGCTAGCGAGGTGGGACTACACATCGCACCGCACCGCGGCTAACCGCAGGACATTGGTCCCAGTTGGTGCCACGAACCAGGACCAATGCAAACCTTTGGTCCCGGTTCGTGGCACAAACCGGTACCAATGCCCCCCCTTTAGTACCGGTTGGTGCCACCCACCAGGACCAAAGCCCTCCGCTTCCCGCCCTTTGGACTGCTGAAAAGAGACCTTTGGTCCCGGTTGGTGGCACCAACCGGTACCAAAGGGGGGTATTGGTGCCGGTTTGTGCTATCAACCCGGACCAAAGTCTTTGCTATATAAGCCACCACTTAGGAAATTTTCAGATTTCCATCGCCAGTCCCCCCCCGACGCGCCGACCTCCTCGACGCCGCCAGGCTGCCCCGCCGACGTCACCGTCGCCCGTGCCCACGCCGACGCCGTCTGCCGCCCCCGTGCCCACGCCAACGCCATCCGCTGCCCACGTCGTCGCCCTTCGCCGCCCCCGAGCACGCCTGGCCGCGCCCTCCCTGCGCCACGACCCCCACCGTCGCCGCCATTGTCGGCCACGCCCCTGCCCCGGCCCATGCCCCCACCGTGGCCATCACCGACGCCCTCGCCGCCCCCGCTGTCGCCCTCATCGGCCGCACCCGATGTGAGCCGCCGCCGCCACGGCTCTGCTGTTCAGTGCTTTTTTTTCATATAATCTGTATTATTTTTTTGTTCATTGCATTTTTTTGTTTGTATGAATAATGTGGTAGCTATATGATGAATGGATGTGGCTATGTATGTATGAATATAATGTTCATAGCACTTTTTGTTTATATTTTTTTGATATATGTATTAATTTTTTATTTAGGTTAGTAGATATCGATTTTAGGTTAGTGCTTAGTAGTTGAACTAGTTGATTTAATAAAACTACTTTATTAAATTTTACTATATATAGAAGTAGTTTATTTTTAGTAAGTACTACATTATTTTATTTATTTATACTAAGTGCTTAGTAGTTGAATAGCAAATTTAATAAAACTACTTTATTTTACTATATATAGAAGTAGTTT
>NC_041391.1:86854902-86861775 GCF_002162155.2 Triticum dicoccoides | reverse complement strand
TCATATACCTAGATTTTCTAACTAAAAATAAACTAGTTCTATTAATTCAACTAGTTCAACTAAGCATTTACTAAAAATAAACTAGTTATATTAATTCAACTAGTTCAAATAATCTCATGTACCTAAATTTTCTTACTAAAAACAAACAAGTTCTATTAATTCAACTAGTTCAAATAATCTCATATACCTAAATTTTGTTACTAAAAATAAACTAGTTATATTAATTCAACTAGGTCAACTAAGCATTTACTAAAAATAAACTAGTTCTAATTCATCTAACATTAACATTCTAACATTCTTATCTACGAAATTCAACTAACATTAATCTAAACAATAGAAACAGAAAATAAGTAAAACAATATATGTGTGTGTGTATAGTATTGTGTGTGTATGTGTGTGTACGTACATGTGTGTGTATTGTGTGTGTATGTGTGTGTGGGTATGGGCGGCGACGACGGGCGGCGGGGCCGGCGCGGGCGTGCGGGGCGGCGACGACGGTCGGCGGGGGCGGCAACGGCGGGCGGCGGGGGCGGCGACGACGGGGACGGCGACGACAGGCGGCGGGGGCGGCGATCGAGGGCGGCGGGGGCGACGGTGGCGATAGATATGTCGCGCGAGAAGTGGAAGAAGAAGTGTCGATCGAACTAAATTTTCGTAAGTGCCATATATATAGGAGGGGCCTTTAGTACCGGTTGGAGCCACCAACCGGTACTAAAGGCAAATTTTGGCCAGGCCAAGCGGCAAGAAACGAGGGCATTTAGTACCGGTTGGTGGCTCCAACCGGTACTAAAGGGCAACCGTTAGTACCGGTTGGAGCCACCAACCGGTACTAATGTTCGTGCGCTGCCACCCCCGGTGCACTATGTTTAGTCCCACCTCGCCGAGCGAAGGGCAGCCGCACTGGTTTATAAACCCAGCCGCGGCTGCTCCTTCGAACTCCTCTATATAGCAGGATTATGGGCCTAACTAGGGCGTGCTGCCCTGTGAGCCTGCCGGCCCTTCTGGGCCTGAATTTGCACACCCTAGGTCTGGCAGTCCCACAGGGCAGCGCCCCAACTATTTTTTTGCTGTATTTAGTTTCTTTCTGAATATTTTTTGCTTTATATAATTTTTTCTTTTCTGCATTATTTATTTGCTTCTATTTATTTTTGAGTAATTTTTTATATAGTATTTTCTTTTCTGCTTTATTTATTTCTGAGTAGTTTTTTTGGTGTATTTAGTTTCTTTGTGAATATTTTTGCTTTATATAGTTTTTTTTTCTCTGCATTATTTATTTTCTTCTATTTATTTTTGAGTAATTATTTTATATAGTTTTTTTCTTTTCTGCGTTATTTATTTTCTTCTATTTATTTTTAAGTAATTTACTTTTTTTTGCTAGCCTTTGCACAATTAAAGGAACAACAGCCAAGAAGTAAAAATTACAATCAGGACCGAAGAAACCTTTGAACTTGACACCAACGCCCGTCATAGGCCTCCGGTACCACCATAGCAGCCACCAAAGGAAACAATGGCAGATCACCTTCACACCTGAGCTCGAAGCGGTTCCATCGCTGATATGCAGCTTTGCGGACCTCCAAGGTGGTTCACCAAAGACGCCGAAGGAGAAAACCGTACCTGTCATCGACGAACCACAAACCCACACGATCCACCATCTTCCAGATGCCGCCGATGCAGACCACAATCTGCATCCGCTCCTGGACTACCTTCCAAGCTCCGCGCCGGCGCTGGAGCAAACGCCGTCGCAACGGCGAAGCCCGAGGACACAGTCCACCGAAGTCGCCGGTGGAGGGGAGCCGCCGGAGGCCGGCGGCGGAAGCGAGTCCGCTAGCGCTAGAAGCTAGATTGCCTTTTTCTTTCTTCACGAGAAAGAAAAGCGAATAGTTCACGTACCCCATGGCGCAAGTTGCCCGCGTAATGCTTGTGATACTTTCAGAAGTAACATATTTGAATTGTGCATCTGAACGCAGAAAAAATACATTGATCAGTACCGCCTTTCAGCCAAAACGCGCTACTGCTACAGAGAAGTACATAAAAAATACATTGATCATCAATGATCTTTTTGTATAGAATCTAAATTGTCAATAGGAATCTACCCCGATTTAAGAACCGGCGTAGACTCCTATTGCAGCCACAGATCCTACACATAGAGTTTAATGAAGACCAAATGCTTGTGATAGTTTGAGAAAGTAACATATTTAAGGTGGTAAAAATCTTGCCAGGGGAGCGAGGTGGGACTAAAAATAGACCTGCAACCACCTCTTTAGTACCGGTTTGTGCCACGACCCGATACTAAAGATGCTGGTGGCAGGCCAGCACCTTTAGTACCGGTTCGTGGCACGAACCGGTACTAAAGATTCGCATTGAACCGTTACTAAAGATCTCCTCCCGCCTAGCCATTTGAACCGACATTAATGGGCACATTAGTGCCGGCTCAAATGCAAACCGGTACTAATGTAACTCAGATTTGACCCTTTTTCTACTAGTGTGATGTTTTGAACATACAACCAGGTCATCCTACAAATCTCAACTATCCATACCGGATTTCTAGAAGAAGTGGAGACATGACAATCAAAGAATGGAAAAAATGTAAGAACAGTCGTAAGGAGGTTCTTGGAAGCAAAAGGAAGCGAAGCGCAAGAATTGGAGACATGATGATCTCCATTCTACATAATGGAGAGTCAGGGTCTATATTGTTTTATACTATTTTACATTAAAGAGGGTATTTAGGTCCTACCTAATACTGACGATCATGTGCTAAGAACAATTAAGTAGGATTGGTTCGATGACTATGAGGATGATGATCGTATGACTTGTTATTAATAACGAGTAGAAGTTGTACGATGATGATTAATTAATAGGACTTATTATTATATATGATGATGCATGATGCGAGCATGAAGAGTTATTATATATCAGCGGGTGAAATGAACATGAATTGTATTGAAGTGAAGGCAACATGCATGTGGTGCATGTCAAAAGTAGTACAATCCAAACTTGATCAAGTTAGGATTAGTATTATTTTCGACATGCACCACATGTTGCCTTCACTTCAATCTAAGCCATGTTAACGTTAGGCATAGCAGTAGCATTGGAAAACCAAGCTCGGAGATATATAAGAGAGGACATTTCTCTCTATTTGCTAGCTAATAACAACCTAAATTAACCCCCAAAACCCATAAACTAGCCCCTTTCAAAAAAAACCCCCCAGCTCCAGCCAGCTGCTGACGCGTGGATGCCTTTTGGTCCCGGTTGGTGACACCAACCGGGACCAAAGGCCCCCCTACCTGGGCTTGCCACAGCGGCCACGTGGAGGCCCGTCTGTCCCGATTCGTGTAAAAACAGGAACTAAAGGCCAAGGGCATTAGTAACGACCTTTTAGTCCTGGTTCTTAAACCGGGACAAAAGGCCCTTACGAATCGGGACAACTGACCCTTTTTCTACTAGTGTACATCATGCAATCAATAAACCTGGCATGACAAGTTAATTAAAGAAAGATTGAAATTCCTTTATAAGAAAAGAAAAAAGAAGAGGAACAGAAAAGAAAGCGTGCTGTTTTGTTTGATGTGTTCTCGATCAGTAGCTGTATACTCTTCATAATTTATGAAAACCTTGAAGATGGTGTGTATATACATGACTGAGTAACATAGTTCATCCAGAAATTAGGAGTAAATAGTATAAAACTACTACTTTACGGGTTAGGGTTCTAAAAAAACTACCAATTTTATTTTTTCCGCTGATAACTACCAAATTGAGGGTCGGTTGTCTCAAAAAACCCGAAATCCTCTTTGTTAAAAAATTAAACATGTTTATGACAAGTCGGGCCCACCACTAAATGCATTGTTTTGTTGACCGTTTGTTTGACTGTTAACTGACTTGTGGGGCTACATGTCAGCGCCTCATCCATAGATTTTTTATGGATTAGCCCCTACAAATATTTTAAAAAAGCAATCGGGTCCCTGAAATCAATTTCAAAACGCAATCGGGTCCCTGAAATCAATTTCAAAAAGCAATCGGGTCCTTGGACTGTCGCCGCCGCGCCTCCAAAGGGCTCTGCCCGTGGTCGCCGTTGCGCCTCCATGGGGCTCCGCCCGTGGTCGCCGCTGCACGCCGCCATGGGTGGTCGCCACCGCGCGCTACCGCCATGGGGTTCCGCCCGCGGTCGCCACGCTCCATGGGGCTCTACCCGCGGTCTCCGCGCGCCCCCTGGGTCTCCGCTAGCGGCCGCCGTGCGCTCCCTGGGGCTCCGCCCGCGGCCGCCGCGCCGCCACCCGCGCCGCAGACAGCACCAGCAATCCCCGCCCGCTCCCGCAACCCCTGCCTTCCGCCACCAGCACGGCAGAGCCAGCAGCCTGCACCCACCTCGAGTTGGCGCGAGGAGGAGAGAAGAGGGAGAAGCCGCACAAGGGGGAGCACACCGCGGCTCCGAGCATGGCTCGCCAGCCGGAGGAGACGACGGGGCTGCTGGCCGGCGAGCTCCTCATGGCGGGGCTGCTGGCCAGCGCAGCTCCTGTCATTCTAGAGCACGGGGACAGGAGGGACCCGATTGCTTTTGTAAAAATTTACAAGGACCTGATCGCTGTTTTTTAAAACAGACAGTGACATGTGGGTCCCAAATGTCAGCTAACGGTCAAACAGACGGTTGGTTTAGGTGCGGGCCCGACCTGTCATAAACCGGTTTAATTTTTTAACAACTGGAATTTTGGGTTTTTTGAAACATCCGACCCCCGATTTGATAGTTACCAGCGAAAAAAATAAAATTGGTAGTTTTTTGGAACCCTCACCAGTAAAGTACTCCCTCCGTTTCAAAATAGATGACTTCACTTTATACTAACTTAGGGAGTAGTAGTTTTATGCTATTTACTCAGAAATTAGTGAAGTTTCACCACAAAGACGAGCATTCAAGGATATACAATATATACACATGACGATAGAAGCAAAGTATCAAACTACAATGCAGCAAGAACATACTCCTATTACCAGAATGGCAGCTCCAATGCACCAGGTCTGCTACTGCTTCTCATTGCAGGACAGTTGCCCAAAGGCGTCCCTAATCGCTGCTACGGCTGCCAGGTACTTGCTCCTCTGTTGAAGATACATTCCTTCTCTCACCAATCGCTGTGCTGTGTCATCTAACCCAAGCAACCATTGCTGCTCTGAACGATCTTCGACAAACAACCGAGCGACGACTAAGGAGAAAGACTCTGGAGAATGCATCCTGCTGAGCTGCCTAGCCTGGTCTCCCATTAGTTTCCAGCTGAGCTTGTCTGAAAGCATTGTCACGTCCTTCAGGTGCCCCTCCACCTGCTGCATCAGGCACCCCAGGTTACTTGAATCAGGCGAGTCTCTGTCTTTCAGTACCTGGACTCTTGCGATGACATAGGGCTTTGTTCTGACGACCTCCAGGACACGGAACCGATCACCGCCGACGCACGTCACGAAGAAGCGGTCATTGACGAGCTTATCGCACTGAACAATATGGACCATGCATCCAACATCGGCCATCCTACTATCTTTACTGCTGGAGTAGATAATACCAAAGCTGTGGCCTTCCTGGAGTAGGAGTGTCTGCATCATGATGCGGTATCTGAACTCAACCGTCTGCAGCTGCAGCGTCTGGCCAGGGAAAACGACCGACTGGTGCAGGAGTATGGGGATCTCAGTAGTCTGATGATCCTGATGGGACTGGACAACCTCGTCGACGCGGCCGCATTTCAGGACTGGTGGACTCTGAAGGCGATTCTTGGTGGCGATTCTTGCTTGCGGTCTTGAGTGAGGTTTTGGCTGATAACAATAAGACTTGGAGTTGGAGGGACTGAAGCTGCAACTGCCTGGCCTTGCCAAACTGGGTGGAGCTTGCAGAGTCTTAAAGGCCATGTACTTGAAGTCCTCTTTCAGTGATGAGCCTGCTAAAACACATCCAAAGACAAAGAAAGTGATGTGTTCAGTAACCCTATGGCAGCAACATGAGTGCTACTCCCTCGGTTCCTAAATATAAGTCTTTGTAGAGATTCCACTAGGTGGACTACATACGGAGCAAAATGAATGAATCTAAACTTAAAATACATCTATATACATCCGTTTTATAGTGAAATCTCTATAAAGACTTACATTTAGGAACGGAGGGAGTAGTACCCAGTTATATGGCTACTGCGCAATCTTCAAACATGAACGAGTCACCGAAGTCAATTTCAGATATTAAACACGTGCAACAGCTAAACAAAAATTAAATCGACACGCTGGAGAAAATGTTAACTCTCTCATAATATGTTTCCTGAAAAGGCATTAACACTCCCATAATTGCAGTGGAAAAGCTCTGCAGCAGTTACACTAGAGAGTTGGATAAAAGCTTCTGCTATTTCCAAAGAAAATCGGTCACTTTGGAGTACAAACACTAATCATCTGAAGCACGTTTGTGCTCATGATACCGGCAGCTGTAACAAGACTAGCTTGTAATGGAGCAGAGTCAAAGTGCTTCCTACTAATGCTACGGTGCTACCCTTCCGTCCCAAAATAAGTGTTGTTGATTTGGCACAATTTTGAGGTATTTTCTAACAGAAGATAAACGAAGAAAGAAAAAAACTAGTAGTACTATAAACCTCGGCTCTCAGAGACGCAGCTCGCGGCACCAGTTTGACGGACCAGGTGTGAGTGAGAAGATCCGGGTGAGAAAGAACATGGGGGATGGATAAGACGAGGAAAAGCCGCCGGATCATATCTTCATACCATAGCCAACAAAGGAGACAGAACACGCGGAGAAGAAAGCGATCGACATGCAGGATGGAAGGGATGAAGCGCCGCCGTTTACCTTTTATGGCCTGGAAAGTTTCCAGGAGGAGCAGTGCAGCAGATCGGGGTCGGAGAGCAGAGGAGGCG
>NC_041391.1:86811840-86854702 GCF_002162155.2 Triticum dicoccoides | reverse complement strand
GATAGAGTGATAGAGCCTACCACTTATATCAACTGAATATGTTGTTTATAAGTGGATGGACTGCGAAAGCCCATCAGATTTAATCAATCTTAGACCGGTGGGTGGTGGCCCCCACGCCACACCTACCGCTGCCTGGTCGATCGAATTGTTATATTCCATAATAATATGGTGTTTATAATGTTTTTGAAAAGTCAAGCATCACAAACTTTGATCAAATTTATGGAGAAAAATATTTACATCTAGAATGCCAAATTTATATCATTAGATTCGTTATAAGACGAACTTCCATACTTTATATATTTGATACTGTAGATATAAATAGTTATCTCTATAAACTCGATCAAACTTTATAAAGTTCGGCGGCCTTAGGGCCATGGGGGCGCGGTGGATCCCGGCCCTTACCGATAGGAGGGCTCTGGTTTTAGATTTCCCTTTGAGTTTTGTTAGGGTCTATGTTGTCTTCAAAAAGATGAGAAAGGGCGACTCCCTGAAGATGAAATAAAATTCTCCCCGCCTAGCCTTCGTCCTGGTGGTGTGCCTAGCATCGTCGTTGGGCGTGTGAAAGTGTGTCTCTGGTTGATCTGTCCTTGATGGATTTGCTCGGATCAGATCGTAGTTCGTCTACATTTGTGTTTCTTCAGATTAGATCCTTCCGATCTATGCTACTCTTCATCGGCGGTAGTTGATGTTTCTGGTGTGTTGGTCCTATAGGACCTTAGCACGATGAATTCACGACTGTCTACTACAAAAAGTTTCGCCCGTCTCCAGTGTTTCAGTGCTTTTAGTCGTCGCTAGATGGTTTACTGATCTGGATGCAATTTTTATTATTTCTAGTATTCGTTATACTGCATGATTGAAAACGAATAGATTGAAAGTTTTCTGAAAAAATACTTGATCAAATTTTATAAAGTTCTACTCCCTCCGTCTCATGATGTATTGTAGAGTCAAAAAACATTTTACATTACGAGACGTAAGAAGTACTCCTAAAAAATCTATACGCACTACATTATAAAACGAACTACTCCTCATGAGATGAGATGATTGAATTGATGCCGCCAAAGTGCCCATATCACCAATTTTTTATCGTGTAGCACCCCGACGCAACAGACAACGCTTGTTATACACAACTTCAAGTAGGTAGCTATCAGCAAACGAACAACAGTGCGCCGCACATTGTTTCCAACGTACAGCTAGAGCTAGCACGCCCTTCTCTCGTGGATAAAGGAGGAGTGGGGAGGTGGACGTGGATCTGGAGAGGAGTGGAGTCTTGCACTTGTCTCCTCGTCGGGACATGATTCAGATAAGATTATTAGCTAGCCAAGGCGGCATCACTTATCGCACACGCACACGCTTGATCCTTCTTAGCCATTGTGCGTGCGTGGCTCTAACAAGAAACGGCTTGGGATTCTGCTAGTGGCAACTTCCCGGAGATTCAGAACGGCGCTTCCTAGGCATCGACACGTAAAGGCACCAAATGCGTTAAAGCATCTCCAACAGGTCACCTTTCCGTGGAAAGGTGACACTTCCCGTAAACATTCCCCTAAACTTCATGCCTCATTTTGATACGTCATGTGAACCCGTGGATGCATGATTAGATGGACAGTGGTATCTTCAGCCTATTAGAATTTATGTCCTAAACTTGACATTTGTGCTCACATTATTCCTAGATTTATTTGAGGCTCTCGGTGATGTCCGTTCAATAGAAGTAGATGTCCCCTTCGACTGTGAAGCATGTATGATAACTTCGTAAAATCTCAAGATGTTATACCGGCTCAGTCCCTTGGAGATGCTTATAAGGTTCAAGTTTCCTATAGTAAAATTTTCTTTAGAGCCGTTTCATATGTAGGAATGGATTCTTATTCTTATATAGTATTGGTTCCTGCTCTTCACGTTTCAAAGGAAGAAAAATCACTAGCTCAGATATAATTGAGAAAAATTATATCCTATGAACCAAATGACATCTTTTATCTATATGATTTGGTATTTTTTTTGTAACTTTAAATACTATCGCGCAAACCAAATGACAACATTTTTCTATATCATAATTCTCCTATTCCTATGAACCAAAGAGTCCCGAATAAAATTGGTTTCATCGGCATATGTAGCCACATACCATGCTCTCAATGAAGCCAGAAGGTTTAGCACAGTAGACCGTCTCAGGTAAGTCACCATGGAGGAAGGCTTTTTTAACATCCCGTTGATGGATGGGCCAAGAATTAGACATGCAATGCTCAAAACCACTCGAATGGTTGCAGGCTTGAGCACCAAACTCAATTTCTCATCCTAATCCACCCCCTCTTGTTGTGTAAACATGCGAATGACCCATCTTGTTGTGTACCGCGCCAAGGATCCATCCTTGTTGAATTTGTGGCAAAAGAAATCACTTCCTAGTGACGGCATTTACACCTGCAGGCCTAGGAGCCAAATACCAAGTCAACTATCATTGCTTGTCGCCAACGGAGATCTTTGAGATCAGACTGCTAGGTAGAAGGGATAGGAGATGTGGGTGACGATGAGTCAGCAGCAAGGATTAATCTACGGGGCATAAACTATCCTTGTTTGGCACGGGTGGACATCTTGTGGGTGTTCCTGGATGGCTCTACCGGAATTGCATGGCGAGGCAAATGTGGTGAAGGAGTACATGCCAGGGCGGAAATCAAAAATGACTGGGTGGGGTTGTGTCCAGCAGATCATTGCGGCCAAGCATGTAAACGGAGGTCAATCTGGAGGCATGCGATTGGGCATGGAAAAGGAGGAATATCCTGACAGATCTGGGACAGGGAAGGCAGGCGTGCGGATCGAGGGCCGGCTGGTCTCCTGGGCGGTCTGGCCACAGATGGAGCGACACGTGGACGAAGTCGACAACTGGGCTGATGGTGGGTGGGAGATTGGTGCGGATTTAGCTGGGGAACCGGGGTGGGGCTTTTATGTATTGGGACGATGGTGGGATTCGGGAGGATCATGGTAGGTGGGTAGGAGTTAGCTGATCCTGTTCAATGGGAAGGTGTGTGGGCGATGATGTGGGTGGGGTATAGGAAAACGTTGATTCATCAAAGATAACATGCCGAGAGACGAGCACCCGTTGCGAGAATCAAAACATCTATAGCTCCTGTATTCGAGAAGGTAGCCAAGGAAAATGCATGGAGTGAAACGAAGCTGATATTTGTGAGAAGGACAATGTTAAGAGGTTGGCGGCAGTGTGGAGGGCCTCTACCCAAAAGAGCGGAGGGAGGTTCGTGTAGAAGTAATGTTCGAATGACATCATTGGTGGTACGGATCATAAGTTCTACTTTGCCATTTTTGGGCGAGGTGTGGGGGCAAGAGAAGCAATAAAGCGACACCGTTGGTAGAGAAAAATGTATGAAGTGAAGAGTTGATAAACTCAGCACCATTGTCACATTGCATGGTTCATATAGTAACATTGCATTTGTGTGTGAACAAAAGAGAAGAAATGTAGTAGGGTGGTGGACGTGTCAGATTTTTGGTGTAAAAAATGACCAAGAAAAATGAGTGTAGTCATCGAGAATAATAAGATAGTATTAAAAACAAGAAAACCTTACATCCAGAGAGGTCCACACAAGTCAAAGTGAATTAAATCAAATGGTTCAAAAGAAGTGCTAAACGGGGAAAGAAAAGGGAGGCAGGATTGGCGGCCTAATTGACAGGTGATACATGTAGTATGTTGGGCTTTATTACATGATGAAAGAAAATCTCTAGCTTAGAAAGAGATTGGTGCTCGACCAAGCTATCACTACTGCAGGAACGCCTAGCAGTGGCGGGCGAGCCTCTTTGTGCCGCCCGCCACTGACCTCCCACCACTGCTAAGTGGCAATAATGGCGGGCGCTCTAAATTGCCCGCTAGTGTAATCAATCTCGTAGTAGTGGCGGGCGGCCGTGTCAATGGGGGGCAAGTTATAATGATCACCATTGTAGTGTAAAGTATGTCCAGCAAGCGCTTATTAGCACCCGCGACTGACTGCTACCCAAGGCTAGAATAAAGAACACTGCCATGGCAGCATATATGCTGCCACGACAGCATTAGCTGATCCAAATAGAGAACCGTTCTCAATTAATGGGAGCAAATTAGGAATAAAACCAGTGATAATAGCTCAGAATAAAGAAGGAGAAGTACGTTAAGAATAAAATACATTGTCATAAAATATAGTCTACTGATAAAGGTAAACAACATAGTTAATAGGCCAAATATGTTTAGTCAGGGTTGCACTTCTGCCCACTGCAATAAGCTAGGTAAGACTCTTTTGTTGGTCGGACTCATCTCCTTCGGTTTTATTATAGAATAGGCCGGACGACGAGCGGACCTGCTTCTTTGTGATGTATTCTATCTCAACAAGTGAAGGAGCCATGGATCCCAACTGACTGCTAGGAGGTGTATGTGGCAGATTTGTGCAGTGATGAGTGCACTACCGCAGGATGCTACTAACGCGACACATGAATCACAGACCCTTCGAAAAAATTGTGCGCAATGCATGAATCGCAAACGGTATCATAATAAAAACGTCACCAATAAGATGAACGGTGTGCGATGGTGGAGACATCAAGCACGATTTAGATTAGAGTTGTGTGTGAGCTACGTGACACACAATTTATCGATACGAACTGTCTGCGATGAGTCAGAACAATAGAAACGACCATCCAGATCAAGGTGTGTGCGATATACGGCATACAGTTCACTTGATGAACTGCTTGCGATTAGCAAACACAACAGAAATGGTCAGTCAGATCAAAATGTGTGCGATAGACGGCATATAGTTCACTCGGATAAACTGTTTGCGATGATCCATAAGATCACAAATGGTTCGGCTTAACAAGATACGTGTGATACTCGACAAATAGGTCAGTAATCAGAAATCTGTGGGAAGACCAATAATAACACAAACGATTTATGTTAATAAGTCATGTGTGCTGTGGGAAAACATTTGCTGGTATACAATTGTCAGCGATTAATGAAATCATCATCGACGGGTTCCCTAGTTTAGTCCGTGTGTGATGTGATTTGCTCAGTTTGCACAACATGTACACTCTTTGTGTAAAAATATATTCTTTAGTGTGAATAATGTGCTTGTTGGGCACCTGAGTATATGGATCACACTCGTGGGCAAGCTATGTGCGTGCACACGTCATGCTAGCTCGCGCTTCATTCTATGCTAAGTTTCCATTATTTGATGGCATATTATGAATATGCCACCGTTTCCCACCATTTCCCCATCGCTTCCCCGCCGCCCGCAAATGATTGCACATAAACCTAGGTAGCGCGCGTCACACCGAGGTGCAAGTGCAACCTATAGCCCCTCTAGCTACATTTTCCAAGCATGCCAACCCATCGAAATGCCGCCTTCGCCGTCAACCTCCTTGACGAGGAAACCAAGATGGCGCCACGGCCCTTCGAGCTGAGGGTGTCCTCGGCAACACGATGGACGACGCCGTGTTGTGCGTCATCGCCAGGGTTGAGTAGACCGTTGGCGGATGACGCTTCAGCACTGTGGATCAAGATAAGCAAGTCAGCGCCGAGAGGTTACAACTTGACGTACAACATGATCGGTGGGGCGCCGCAGAGCAAGATAAGAGAGATAGTCATGTCAGCGCTGATAAGCCGTGGCTCACCGCACAGCGGGACCGATAGACCACCACAGAGCGAGAGGAACGGCATATGCCTCACAGCAAGAGTGATTTCATCGGCGCTTGCCTGCTGTCGACAGGGCGCTGCAGCTGGGTACATGGCCCATCAGTAGCCCCATTTCTTGCCAGGAGTGGGCAGATGCAGTGTGCACCATACTAGCACTAGAGTCCGGCCGCGCTGTGCTTGCACCGGATGCCGGCCACACCGTTCGCATCGGTCGCATTGTTCTGCTTGTCCGTGGCCCGCTTGATGCTAGTGTGCTGGTAGTTAGCCTCGAGCGCCTCCTTTGGCCTAGTGTTCACATAGGCGCAGTAGAGGAACATGACCATCGCATCCTCGAGTTGGTCATCTCTGATGAAATTGCCAATTTGGATCTTGAGATCGTGCTCCAGATGTACCGCGAGCTTGTCAACCGCTTGGATGAACGCCTGCACGAGTTCAGGCAGAAACAAGAGCTATCGTAGGCATGGGTGGTGGTCATGGACGCATTTTATTTTGTTGAGTCGTTTCGACGTTGATCGCTATGTATTCCCAACAATCATAATATTGCTCCGTTTATTGCTCTGCTTCAATGTGTGTACTATTTCCATTCTTATATATTGTTCTGTTTTAGTGTGTATGTTTTCCATTGTGTACATGTGGATGGTGAACAACTAGATAGAAATTAGTAACGAATAAAAATATGGAATTCATAATGTATAATAATTGTTCAGTAGTTCATCACATATAGATATAAATATAATATTATCACATATACATGATGACATACTTAACTACTACGTACAACGCATAAAAGTGAAAACTAACAATCCCTCCATAGGGGGCCAGTATTCCGGCAGCCCCTCGCTAGCAGCTCCCTCGCGTGCAACGGCTTCCTAGCACAGAGGAAGTTCTCCGCTTCCTCTGTCTCACAGCGCTTGAGGTGCCGATCAGCCTCTTGTTGACGGACCCGTGTGAACGATCTTGCCATTTCGTTGGGAGCCCATGGGAGCTTCTCATCGGTAGCACGCTCGAGCTTATCAGCCCACCACCATGCAACGATGAGGCGCCTAGCGCCTTTGGCCTTCATGGCGAAGTACTGGCCGTCTTCGTACATCCCGTCCGCACATCGATGTGCCTGCCGCCAAAGCTCCAACTCCTTCTTGAACGCCACTTGCCTATCTTTCTCAACCAACGACAAGGCTTTGCAAAGACAAAGATTGTACTAGCCCCAAAACCACTCCAAAGTTGGGGGTTTCGGCGCAACCTCATCTGGTGACATGTAGGGGTCCTCCTCATCGCTGCTCTCTGCTTGGATGCCCTCGTGGGGCGTGTTGGAAATATGCCCTAGAGGCAATAATAAATTAGTTGTTATTATTATATTTCCTTGTTCATGATAATCGTTTATTGTCCATGCTATAATTGTATTGATAGGAAACTCAGATACATGTGTGGATACATAGACAACACCATGTCCCTAGTAAGCGTCTAACTGACTAGCTCGTTGATCAATAGATGGTTACGGTTTCCTGACCATGGACATTGGATGTCGTTGATAACGGGATCACATCATTAGGAGAATGATGTGATGGACAAGACCCAATCCTAAGCCTAGCACAAAGATCATAGTAAGTATGCTAAAGCTTTTCTAATGTCAAGTATCATTTCCTTAGACCATGAGATTGTGCAACTCCCGGATACCGTAGGAATGCTTTGGGTGTACCAAACGTCACAACGTAACTGGGTGGCTATAAAGGTGCACTACAGGTATCTCCGAAAGTGTCTGTTGGGTTGCACGAATCGAGACTGGGATTTGTCACTCCGTGTGACGGAGAGGTATCTTTGGGCCCACTCGGTAGGACATCATCATAATGTGCACAATGTGATCAAGGTGTTGATCACGGGATGATGTGTTACGGAACGAGTAAAGAGACTTGCCGGTAACGAGATTGAACAAGGTATCGGTATACCGACGATCGAATCTCGGGCAAGTACAATACCGTTAGACAAAGGGAATTGTATACGGGATCGATTGAGTCCTTGACATCGTGGTTCATCCGATGAGATCATCGTGGAACATGTGGGAGCCAACATGGGTATCTAGATCCCGCTATTGGTTATTGACCGGAGAACGTCTCGGTCATGTCTGCATGGTTCCCGAACCCGTAGGGTCTACACACTTAAGGTTCGATGACGCTAGGGTTATAAAGGAAGTTTGTATGTGGTTACCGAATGTTGTTCGGAGTCCCGGATGAGATCCCGGATGTCACGAGGAGTTCCGGAATGGTCCGGAGGTAAAGATTTATATATGAGAAGTCCTGTTTTGGTCACCGGAAAAGTTTCGGGTTTTATCAATAACGTACCGGGACCACCGGGAGGGTCCCGGGGGTCCACCAAGTGGGGCCACCGGCCTCGGAGGGCTGCATGGGCCAAGTGTGGGAGGGGACCAGCCCCAGGTGGGCTGGTGCGCCCCCCACAAGGGCCCAAGGCGCCTAGGGTTGGGGGAGGGGGCGCACCCACCTAACTTGGGGGGCAAGTTTCCCCTCCCCCCTCCCCTTGGCCGCCACCCTAGATGGGATTGGGGGCAGCCGCACCCCTTGGGGTGGAAACCCTAGAGGGGGCACACCGCCCTCCCTCTCCCCTATATATAGTTGAGGTCTTGAGGGCTGCCAACACATGAGTTTCACCTCTCCTTGGAGCAGCCCTACCTCTCTCCCTTCTCCTCTCCCGCGGTGCTTGGCGAAGCCCTGCAGGATTGCCACGCTCCTCCACCATCACCACGTCGTTGTGCTGCTGCTGGACGGTGTCTTCCTCAACCTCTCCCTCTCTCCTTGCTGGATCAAGGCGTGGGAGACGTCATCGGGCTGTACGTGTGTTGAACGCGGAGGTGCCGTCCGTTCGGCACTAGGATCTCCGGTGATTTGGATCACGACGAGTATGACTCCTTTAACCCCGTTCTGTTGAACGCTTCCGCTTAGCGATCTACAAGGGTATGTAGATGCACTCTCCTTCCACTCGTTGCTGGTTTCTCCATAGATAGATCTTGGTGACACGTAGGAAAATTTTGAATTTCTGCTACGTTCCCCAACAGTGGCATCATGAGCTAGGTCTATTGCGTATATTCTTTGCATGAGTAGAACACAAAGTAGTTGTGGGCGTTGATTTTGTTCAATATTCTTACCGTTACTAGTCCAATCTTGTTCGACGGTATTGTGGGATGAAGGGGCCGGACCGACCTTACACGTACACTTACGTGAGACAGGTTCCACCGACTAACATGCACTTGGTGCATAAGGTGGCTAGCGGGTGCCAGTCTCTCCCACTTTAGTCGGAACGGATTCGATGAAAAGGGTCCTTATGAAGGGTAAATAGCAATTGACATATCACATTGTGGTTTTGCGTAGGTAAGAAAGTTCTTGCTAGAAACCCATAGAAGCCACGTAAAACATGCAAACAACAATTAGAGGACGTCTAACTTGTTTTTGCAGGGTATGCTATGTGATGTGATATGGCCAAGAATAACGTGATGAATGATATGTGATGTAGGAGATTGATCATGTTCTTGTAATAGGAATCACGACTTGCATGTCGATGAGTATGACAACCGGCAGGAGCCATAGGAGTTGTCTTTATTTATTGTCTGACCTGCGTGTCATTGAACAACGCCATGTAATTACTTTACTTTATTGCTAACCGGTAGCCATAGTAGTAGAAGTAATAAGTTGGCGAGACAACTTCATGGAAACACAATGATGGAGATCATGATGATGGAGATCATGGTGTCATGCCGGTGACGATGATGATCATGGAGCCCCGAAGATGGAGATCAAAAGGAGCAAAATGATATTGGCCATATCATGTCACTATTTTTGATTGCATGTGATGTTTATCATGTTTATGCATCTTATTTTCTTAGAACGACGGTAGTAAATAAGATGATCCCTCATTAAAATTTCAAGAAAGTGTTCCCCCTAACTGTGCACCGTTGCGAAAGTTCGTTGTTTCGAAGCACCACGTGATGATCGGGTGTGATAGGTTCTTACGTTCACATACAACGGGTGTAAGCCAGATTTACACACGCGAAACACTTAGGTTAACTTGACGAACCTAGCATGTACAGACATGGACTCGGAAGAGAAGAGACCGAAAGGTCAAGCATGAGTCGTATAGTAGATACGATCAACATGAAGATGTTCACCGATGATGACTAGTCCGTCTCACGTGATGACCGGACACGGCCTAGTTGACTCGGATCATGTAATCACTTAGATGACTAGAGGGATGTCTATCTGAGTGGGAGTTCATGAGATGAACTTAATTATCCTGAACATAGTCAAAAGATCTTTGCAAATCATGTCGTAAGCTCGCACTTTAGTTCCACTGTTTAGATATGTTCCTAGAGAAAATATAGTTGAAAGTTGACAGTAGCGATTATGCGATCAGTAGAAAGCTTATGTCCTTAATGCACCGCTCAGTGTGCAGAACCCCACAACATCGTCTGTGGATGTTGCAAACATCGGACATACACGTTTTGATAACTACGTGATAGTTCAGTTAAACGGTTTAGAGTTGAGGCACCAAAGACGTTTTTGAAACGTCGCGGAACATATGAGATGTTTCGAGGGCTAAAATTGGGATTTCAGGCTCGTGCCCACGTCAAGAGGTATAAGACCTCCGATGATTTTCTTAGCCTGCAAACTAAGGGAGAAAAGCTCAATCGTTGAGCTTGTGCTCAGATTGTCTGAGTGCAACAATCACTTGAATCGAGTGGGAGTTGATCTTCCAGATGAGATAGTGATGTTTCTCCAAAGTCATTGCCACCAAGCTGCTAGAGCTTCGTGATGAACTATAACATATCAAGGATAGATATGATGATCCTTGAGGTATTCACGATGTTTGAAACCGCGAAAGTAGAAATCAAGAAGGAGCATCAATTGTTGATGGTTGGTAAAACCACTAGTTTC
Organism: Triticum dicoccoides; assembly: GCF_002162155.2. Classification (NCBI taxonomy): domain Eukaryota; kingdom Viridiplantae; phylum Streptophyta; class Magnoliopsida; order Poales; family Poaceae; genus Triticum; species Triticum dicoccoides. Next base: position 86,844,121 of record NC_041391.1, on the reverse strand, counting down.
AAGAAGGGCAAGGGCAAGAAGGGATACTTCATGAAACGGCAAATCAGCTGCTGCTCCAGTGAAGAAACCCGAGGTTGAACCTAAACCCGAGACTAAGTGCTTCTGTAATAAGGGGGAACAACCACTGGAGCAGGATTACCCTAGATACTTGGTAGATAAGAAGGCTGGCAAGGTCGATAGAATTATATTGGATATACATTATGTTAAGGCTGGCAAGGCGCCTAGGGTTGATGGAGAGGGCACACCCACCTAACTTGGGGGGCAAGTTTCCCCTCTCCCCCCCTTGGCCGCCACCGTAGTTGGGATTGGGGGCAGCCGCACCCCTTGGGGTGGAAACCCTAGAGGGGGCACACCCCCCTCCCTCTCCCCTATATATAGTTGAGGTCTTGAGGGTTGCCAACACATGAGTTTCACCTCTCCTTGGCGCAGCCCTACCTCTCTCCCTCCTCCTCTCCTGTGGTGCTTGGCGAAGCCCTGTAGGATTGCCACGCTCCTCCACCATCACCACGCCGTTGTGCTGCTGCTGGACGGTGTCTTCCTCAACCTCTCCCTCTCTCCTTGCTGGATCAAGGCATGGGAGACGTCACCGGGCTATACGTGTGTTGAACACGGAGGTGCCGTCCATTCGGCACTAGGATCTCCGGTGATTTGGATCACGACGAGTACAACTCCTTCAACCCTGTTCTCTTGAACGCTTCCGCATAGCGATCTACAAGGGTATGTAGATGCACTCTCCTTCCACTCGTTGCTGGTTTCTCCATAGATAGATCTTGGTGACACGTAGGAAAATTTTGAATTTCTGCTACGTTCCCCAATAGGGTAGTGCCTCCTCCTCGACGGATGGGCAGATCGGCGGCGCCATGGCAGAGTTTGGTCAGAGAGAGTGGAGGGGTAGAGCGAGGGGAGAATGTAGATAAGAATGCAGGTGGGACAACATGGGCGGTGTAGTATTTATTGGCGGCCGGAATCTAGATAGACGGGAGCAGTACACACGTCGATCGCTGGAATTTACGAGTACTATTGCTTGAATTACACACGATTTCCAGAGCAAAATCTGTGTGTGAAATAAATCGCTGACGGTTCTGAGGACCGAACCGCGTATAAATAATAACCCACACAATTCACCTTCCACACCTCGCGGCACGAAACAGAGTGGCAATCATGTGGGGCCCTGTTGTCTTGCTAGATATTAACATTTTCTTTCCAAGTGTTTTGCATGAATGCTTATTCTATGTCACCATAATATTGTTGGAAAAATGTTCAAAAAATGATATTGTAGGAAAATGTAATACAAAAATGATTTTTCCAACCCATGATGATATGCTATTGCATGTACATGTAATTTAAATTTAAATTACGTCTATTAAATGGTTAGAAACTTATTTGGTGTCTTAAAATGTCAAATGACCCCTAATGTTTTTAAAATTTTCACATGAAAGTTGTATTTGTGCATGTTAACGTTAGAAAAAAAAATGCAAGGTCATAAGAGAAAGCGGTTTTTGGATTTTTCATCAAATTAACTTGCATATTGTTCCCTCTCGGAACCTTGAGTTTTCTCGTGATATGCGACGATTGTGAGAGGTGTATACCAAAACTTAAAAAAAAAACAGACCAACTTTTTAACCATGGCATCATTGTATGATTTCATGACATCAACAAGTTTTCATGTATTTCTGATAATTTTAGAATTTCTTAGAATTTAAAATTCATGGTACTCAATGTTTCTGTCTGAGCCATAACACCAATATGTTTGAAAAATCCTTCCAATTTACTCCACACAGCATTATCTTGCACACAAGGACACAAAATGACGTTTCAACCTACGATGGTCTCCTTTTGCTTGTATATGTAGTTCAAATTTGAATTATGACTATTATATGGCTAGGAACTCACTTAATGTCTTGAAAATGTCAAATGAATCCTGAAAATTTCCAAAGTTCAACATCATAGTTGTATTAGTGCTTGTTAACGGTACAAAAAAAATTAGGGTCATCAAACATGCATTGCTCCCTCTCGGAACCACGAGTCTTCTCGTGAGATGCTCCGATTTCTGAGAGGTGTATGTGTGTCAAAACTTCGATCAAACATGCCAATTTTTTACCATGACATCTTGGTGCCATGCGATGACATCAAGAAGGTATAATTTATTTTTCATGATTTTTTAATTTTTTTGGAATTTAAAATCCATGGTACTCAATGTTTGTGTCCAAGCGGTGGCACCAATATATTAAAAAATGTCTTCCAATTTACTGCACATGGCATTAACCTGCACACAAGGACACAAGTATGATTTTTCAATCCATGATGGTTTTCTATTGCATGTGTACATGTAGTTCAAATTTGAATTATGACCCTTATATGGCTAGAAACTCACTAAATGTCCTAAAAAGGTCAAATGAACCTTGAAAATTTCCAAAGTATAACATGATTGTTGTATTAGTGCACGTTAATGGTACAAAAAATTTCAGGGCCATACGAGGAAACGAGCGCTAGTTTGTCATCAAACATGCATTATTCCCTCTTTGAACCACGAGTCTTCTAATGAGATGCTCTGATTTGTGAGAGGTGTGTGTCAAAAGTTTTGTCAAAAAGTTCAATTCTTTTACCACAACATCTTGGTGCCATGCTACGACGTCAAGCAGGGTTTCATGTGTTTCTGATCATTTTTTAATTTTTTGGAATTTAAAAGCCCTGGTTCTCAATGTTTGTGTAGTCCAAGCCATGACACCAATATGTTTGAAAATTCTTCCAATTTACTGCATAGGACATTAACTTTGCACACAATGACACAAGTATGGTTTTCCAACCCATGATGGGCTGCTGTTGCATGTAGATGTAGTTCAACTTTCAATTACGATCATTATATGGCTAGAAATTACCTCACTTAATTAATGTCTTAATTAGAAAGGACAAAATGAACCCTGAAAATTTCGAACTTTTAACATGATCGCTGTATTAGTGCATGTAATGAAACGAAAAAATTCAGGGGCATACGAGAAAGCGAGCGTCGGGTCATCCCGTGAGAAGCTCAGATTTATGAGTGATGTGTGTCAAAACTTCCATCAAACGTGTCAATTTTTTTAACACAGCATCTTGGTGCCATGCCATGACAAGAAGCAAGGTTCGATGTATTTTTTATGATTTTTTTTTGAGAATTTAAATTTCATTGTACTGAATGTTTATGTCCAAGCGGTGACACCAATATATTTTAAAATTCCTTTCAATTTACTGCATATGGCAGTAACCTGTACACAAAGACACAAGTATGATTTTTCGAATCCATGATGGTTTTCTATTGCATGTACATATAGTTCAAACTTGAACTACAACCATTATATGGCTATAAATTCACTTAATATCTTAAAAAGGTGAAATGAACCCTGCAAAATTTTAAATTTTAAATTTTAACATGAGAGTTGTATTAGTGCATGTTAACGAGACAAAACATTTCAGGGCTATTTCCATCACCATCCATTGCCACTGTACTCCAAATTAGTCAATCACAGCTAATAAAAAAAGTAATGCCATCACACACAGTCGCATATAGGAACCGTCTGCGATGAAAGTTCATGGGTCTATTTATGTCTTCTTCCATTAGCTTCACCGACTTTGTCTGCTCAAGCGCCATTCACCCTCGGATCCTCGAATTCCCAATCCCCATCAACCAACCCCTTCTTGCAAAGAATGACATCGTGGAGACGCTTCGTGAGGGACCATACGGTCACTACAAGAAATATGTTAACTTGCGACCATCACTATTAGTTGCTGAATGGTCGTTGTTTTTCATTTGCGACCTTTTTGTGACCAAAAAATAGATTGTCAAAAGCTGACCGTCTTAAACTGAAATTCACGACCTTTTTCCTGGAAGGGTCGTAGACGTTTACGATCAAAACAAAAGTTCGCTAGTTCAATGACCTTTTTTTGGTCGCTAGCTGTCTGCCCACTCCACGTCGGATCCGACGTGGCAAGCTGACATGGCAAAATTGCAACCAAATGAAAAGGTCATTGACAAGAATCAGCCCGGTCCGATTAGGTGTCTATATGGCCGAGCCCATTAATTCAGCCCATTTATTATATTTTTTCCTTGTTAATTCTAGTCGGCTTCATGGGCCAATCCCAATATTGCAGCCTTTTTATTTTTGGGTTGTGGGCTTTTTCTCTCAACAGTTTCAGTTTTTTTATAAAATGGGTTCACTAGTCACGTGGGTCCCCATTGTTAGATTTTGGTACTGGGTCCTAGCTGTTAGGGCCATATTCTTCATTTTCTAATTTGACGTAAATAAATACCTAGTATTTAAATTGGCACACAGAAAACACATGAAATACTTTAAATATTATCAACCAAATTCAGTACAGAGCTCCTGCTATACAAATAACACGTAACAAGCTCCACAAGTTCAATAACTAGATACAATACTTTACAATCTCTACAAGTGTTAGGTTCTTCAGCATGGAGCTCTTCTTGCCACTATGAGGAGGTGGATGATGTCCATGGTGTGCTTTAGATGCACACATCCATGAGCTTCTTGCCGTTGTTGCATCCGTTCGCTCGATGATGGGGGTACAAATGCATCCAAGTAGAACAAAATAACCATCAGTAACCCACAGCTTCTAGTACAAGCTAAGTATGCATCAAGTGACAGTGAAAACAAGTTGAGAAAAACAATGTAAATATCTATTTCATGTCATGCAGAGTTCAAACCAAATAAACCTGTGCATACGAAGGTGAAATATTACAAAGAAAGCACTCATCAGGTAGCAGTGCATACAAAATCTCAGTGTTAGCAGTAGTAAATACTCTCTTTGTTAGCAGTGGTAAAACTCATGCAGTACCAAGTTAACAACTTTGAGTCGAAAAAGCTAGAAGTGTCTCTTAAGAGAGACCAGAACTTGTAATTATGGCACATATCATATTCTGAACAATATCAACACCATGGTAGTAACAATTAAGAGTAGTAGGACATAAATGGGGGAACAACCTAGTTAACTGTAGCCGGACGAACGAAATACAGACAATTACCTTCTCGAGGCAGGGGCGGGCGTCCTTGAAGTCAAGGAAGATGAGCGTGAGGGCGACAGTAATGGCACTCCAGGACATGTTGAGGCCGAGCAGCAGTGCCACGAGCATGCCCATGGTGATGGCGTACATGCCGAAGGTGATTTTCTCGCTGGATTCGCTGCATGGAACGACTTCCTTCCATTCCCAACAACAACAAGGTACTGGTGCTGCTGTCATGCAAAGAAAAATCTTGTAATCATGATAGAATCCTGGGATGGTAGGAAATGAAAATCATGTCTTACAACATGAGTAGAGCACTAGTTACAAGCATGATAGAAGGCTGGGTGAAGAATATACAAAACTGAATCAATCAATTCAATTCAATGGGTGTATCTTGTGTAAATGATGCTAGCAATCCCAGTTTCATGCATATATATATATATATATATATATATATATATATATATATCAGAAATTTTATTAGATAATCCTAACTCCATACTCACTAGTACAGCGAGGTGCTATACAAACGGTTTTTAACCCCTTTCCACGACGACATTTGGAACCGTCGCCAAGTGAGTGTAGGCAATAGGGGGGTCCTTCCGACACGACCCAGAAACCGTCGGGGATATGCCCTCCTGGCACACACGCTCGGCAAAATGAGGTCGCGTGCGACCAGCGAGCGAGCAAATACGGTTATACGTACAGTAGTGCTCAAAAATACAACTATACATGCCAAATCGTTTTCGGTCGTAAGTACTGTTGGGGAAAATAGTAGTTTTAAAAAATTTCCTACGAACACGCAAGATCATGGTGATGCATAGCAACGAGATGGGAGAGTGTCGTCCAGGTACCCTCGTAGACCGTAAGCGGAAGCATTATGATAACGCGGTTGATGTAGTTGTACGTCTTCACGATCGACAGATCCTAGTACCGAACGTATGGAACCTCCGCGATCTACACACGTTCAGCTCGGTGATGTCCCACAAACTCACGATCCAGTGAGCTTCGAGGGAGAGTTCCGCCAGCACGACGGCATGATGACAGTGTTGATGAAGCTACCGACGCAGGGCTTCGCCTAAGCGCCGCTACGATATGAGCGAGGTGTATTATGGTGGAGGGGGGCACCGCACACGGCTAAAAGATCAATGATCAACTCGTGTGTCCATGGGGTGCCCTCCTCCCCGTATATAAAGGAGTGGAGGAGGGGGGGCGACCCTCTCTATGGCGTGCCCTGGGGAGTCCTACTCCCACCAGGAGTAGGATTCCCCCTTCCAAGTAGTAGGAGTAGGAGAGAAGGAAGGGGAAGAGAGAAGAGAAGGAAGGAGCGGGCGCCGCCCCTCCGCCTAGTCCAATTAGGGCTAAGCCTTGGGGGGCGCGCAGCCTGCCCTAGGCAGCCCCTCTCTCTCCCCTAAAGCCCAATAAGGCCCCTCTCTCTCCGGTACTCCGATAGTTACCCGAATCACTCGGAACCTTTCCGATGTACGAATATAGTCGTCCAATATATCGATCTTTACATCTTGACCATTTCGAGACTCCTCATCATGTCCCCGATCTCATCCAGAACTCCGAACTACCTTCGGTACGTCAAAACACATAAACTCAAATTATCGATCGTCACCGAACGTTAAGCGTGCGGACCCTACGGGTTCGAGAACTATGTAGACATGACCGAGACACGTCTCCAGTCAACAACAAATAGCGGAACCTGGATGCTCATATTGGCTCCTACATATTCTACGAAGATCTTTATCAGTCAAACCGCATGGCAACATACTTTGTTCCCTTTGTCATCAGTATGTTACTTGCCCGAGATTTGATCGTTGGTATCTCAATACCTAGTTGAATCTCGTTACAGAAAAGTCTCTTTACTCGTTCCGTAATGCATCATCCTACAACTAACTCATTAGTCACATTGCTTGCAAGGCTTATAGTGATTTGCATTACCGAGAGGGCCTAGAGATACCTCTCCGACAATCGGAGTGACAAATCCTAATCTCGATCTATGCCAACTCAACAAGTACCATTGGAGACACCTGTAGAGCACCTTTATAATCACCCAGTTACGTTGTGACGTTTGGTAGCACACAAAGTGTTCCTCCGATACTCGCGAGTTGCATAATCTCATAGTCATAGGAACATGTATAAGTCATGAAGAAAGTAATAGCAATATACTAAACGATCAAGTGCTAAGCTAACGGAATGGGTCAAGTTAATCACATCATTGTCTAACGATGCGATCCCGTTAATCAAATGACAACTTGTGTCTATGGCTAGGAAACTTAACCATGTTTGATTCAACGAGCTAGTCAAGTAGATGCATACTAGTGACACTCTGTTTGTCTATGTATTCACACATGTACCAAGTTTCCGGTTAATACAATTCGAGGTTGAATAATAAACATTTATCATGAAATAAGTAAATACATAATAACTCTATTATTGCCTCTAGGGCATATTTCCTTCAGTCTCCCACTTGCACTAGAGTCAATAATCTAGTTCATATCGCCATGTGATTTAACACCAATAGTTCACATCACCATGTGATTAACACCCATAGTTCACATCGCTATGTGACCAACAATCAAAGGGTTTACTAGAGTCACTAATCTTAGTTCACATCGCCATGTGATTAACACCGAAAGAGTACTAAGGTGTGATCATGTTTTGCATGTGAGATAAGTTTAGTCAATGGGTCTGCCACATTCAGAGCCATATGTATTTTGCAAATTTCTATGTCAACAATGCTCTGCACGGAGCTACTCTAGCTAATCGCTCCCACTTTCAATATGTATCCAGATTGAGACTTAGAGTCATCTGGATCAGTGCCAAAACTTGCATCGACGTAAGCCTTTACGACGAACCTTTTGTCACCTCCATAATAGAGAAACATATCCTTATTCCACTAAGGATAATTTTGACCGCTGTCCAGTGATTTACTCCTAGATCACTATTGTACTCCTTTGCCAAACTCAGTGTATGGTATACAATAGATCTAGTACACAGCATGGCATACTTTATAGAACCTATGGCTGAGGAATATGGAATGACTTTCATTCTCTTTCTATCTTCTGTTGTGGTCGGGCTTTGAGTCTTACTCAATTTCACACCTTGTAACACAAGCAAGAACTCTTTCTTTGACTGTTCCATTCTGAACTACTTCAAAATCTTGTCAAGGTATGTACTCATTGAAAAAACTTAACAAGCTCCTTGATCTATCTCTATAGATCTTGATGCTCAATATGTAAGCAACTTCACTGAGGTCATTCTTTGAAAAACTCCTTTCAAAAACTCCTTTATGCTTTCCAGAAATTTTTACATTATTTCCGATCAACAATATGTCATTCACATATACTTATCAGAAATGTTGTAGTGCTCCCACTCACTTTCTTGTAAATACAGGCTTCACCGCAAGTTTGTATAAAACTATATGCTTTGATCAACTCATCAAAGCGTATATTCCAACTCCGAGATGCTTGCACCAGTCCATTGATGGATCATTGGAGCTTGCACATTTTGTTAGCACCTTTAGGATTGACAAAACCTTTTGGTTGTATCATATACAACACTTCTTTAAGAAATATCCGTTTAAGGAATGCAGTTTTGACATCCATTTGCCAGATTTCATAAAATGTGGCAATTGCTAACATGATTCAGACAGACTTAAGAATCATTACGAGTGAGAAAATCTCATCGTATTCAACACCTTGAACTTGTTGAAAACCTTTCGCAACAAGTCGAGATTTGTAGATAGTAACACTACTATCAGTGTCCGTCTTCCTCTTGAAGATCAATTTATTTAACATGGCTTTCTAATCATCGAGCAAGTCAACCAAAGTCCATACTTTGTTCTCATACATGGATCCTATCTGAGATTTTATGGCCTCAAGCCATTTCACGTAATCTGGGCTCATCATCGCTTCCTCATAGTCCATAGGTTCATCATGGTCTAGTAACACAACTTCCGGAACAGGATTACCATACCACTCTGGTGCGGACCTTACTCTGGAAGACCTACGAGGTTCGATAGCAACTTGATCTGAATTTTCATGATCATCATCATTAACTTCCTCACTAATTGGTGTAGCAATAACTTGAACTGATTTCTGCGATGAACTACTTTCCAATAAGGGAGAAGGTACAATTACCTCATCAAGTTCTAATTTCCTCCCACTCACTTCTTCAAGAGAAACTCCTTCTCTAGAAAGGATCCATTCTTACCAACAAAAATCTTGCCTTCGGATCTGTGATAGCAGGTGTACCCAACAGTTTTTTTGGGTATCCTATGAAGACGCACTTCTCCGATTTGCATTTGAGCTTATCAGGTTGAAAAACTTTTTCACATAAGCATCGTAGCTCCAAAGTTTAAGAAACGACAACTTTGGTTTCTTGCCAAACCATAGTTTATAAGGCGTCATCTCAACGGTTTTTGATGGCGCCCTATTGAAAGTGAATGCAGCTGTCTCTAATGCATAACCCCAAAACGATAGTGGTAACCTGGTAAGAGACATCATAGATCACACCATATCCTATAAAGTGCGGTTACGACATTCGGACACACCATTACGCTGTGGTGTTCCATGTGGCGTGAGCTGTGAAACTATTCCACATTGTTTTAAATGAAGGCCAAACTCGTAACTCAAATATTATCCTCCATGATCAGATCGTAGAAACTTCATTTTCTTGTTACGATGATTCTCCACTTCACTCTGAAATACTTTGAACTTTTCAAATGTTTCAGACTTGAGTTTCATTAAGTAGATATACCCATATCTGCTCAAATCATCTGTGAATGTCAGAAAATAACGATACCCTCCACGAGCATCAACACTCATCGGACCGCATACATCAGTATGTATTATTTCCAATAAGTCACTAGCTTGTTTCATTGTTCCGGAGAACGGAGTTTTAGTCATGTTGCCCATAAGGCACGATTCGCAAGCATCAAATGATTCACAATCAAGTGATTCCAAAAGTCCATCTTTATGGAGTTTCTTCATGCACTTTACACCGATATGACCCAAATGGCAATGCCACAAATAAGTTGCACTATCATTATAAACTTTGCATCTTTTGGCATCAATATTAGGAATATGTGTATCACTACGATCAAGATTCAATAAACCATCAACATTGGGTGTATGACCATAGAAGGTTTTATTCGTGTAAACAGAATAACAATTTATTCTTTGTCTTAGATGAATAATCGTATTGCAATATACATGATCTAATCATATTTATGCTCAACGCAAACACCAAATAACATTTATTTAGGTTCAACACTAATCTTGAAAGTATAGGGAGTGTGCGATGATGATCATATCAATCTTGGAACCACTTCCAACACACATCATCACTACACCCTCAACTAGTCTCTATTTATTCTGTAACTCCTGTTTCGAGTTACTAATATTAGCAACCGAACAAGTATCAAATACCCAGGGGCTACTATAAACACCAGTAAGGTACACATCAATAACCTGTATATCAAATATACCCTTGTTCACTTTGCCATCCTTCTTATCCACCAAATATTCAGGGCATTTCCGCTTCCAGTGAACATTTCCTTTGCTGTAGAAGCACTCAGTTTCAGGCTTCGGTCCAGCTTTGGGATTCTTCATGGGAGTGACAACTTGCTTGCCATTCTACTTGAAGTTACCTTTCTTTTCCTTTGCCCTTTTCTTGAAACTAGTGGTCTTATCAATCATCAACACTTGATGCTTTTTTCTTGATTTCTACCTTCGTCGATTTGAGCATCACGAAGAGCTCGGGAATAGTTTTCATCATCCCTTGCATACTATAGTTCATCACGAAGTTCCAATAACTTGGTGATGGTGACTAGAGAACTCTGTCAATCAATATCTTATCTGGAAGATTAACTCCCACTTGATTCAAGCAATTGTAGTACCCAGACAATCTGAGCACATGCTCACTGCTTGAGATATTCTCCTCCATCTTTTAGCTATAGAACTTGTTGGATACTTAATATCTCTCAACTCGGGTATTTGCTTGAAATATTAACTTCAACTCCTGGAACATCTCATATGGTCCATGACATTCAAAACGTCTTTGAAGTCCCGATTCTAAACCATTAAGCATGGTGCACTAAACTATCAAGTAGTCATCATATTGAGCTAGCCAAACGTTCATAACGTCTGCATCTGCTCCTGCAATAGGTCTGTCACCTAGCGGTGCATCAAGGACATAATTCTTCTATGCAGCAATGAGGATAAACCTCTAATCATGGAACCAGGCCGCATCATTGCTACTACCATCTTTCAACTTAGTTTTCTCTAGGAACACATACAAAAACATAGGGAAGCAACAACGCGACCTATTGATCTACAACATTATTTGCAAAATACTATCAGGACGAAGTTCATGATAAATTAAAGTTCAATTTATCATATTACTTAAGAACTCCCACTTAGATAGACATCCCTCTAATCATCTAAGTGATCACGTGATCCAAATCAACTAAACCATGTCCGATCATCACCTGAGATGGAGTAGTTTTCAATGGTGAACATCACTATGTTGATCATATCTACTATATGATTCACACTCGACCTTTCAGTCTCCAGTGTTCTAAGGCCATATTTGCATATGCTAGGCTCGTCAAGTTTAACCCGAGTATTTCTGTGTGTGCAAAACTGGCTTGCGCCCGTTGTATGTGAACGTAGACCTTATCACACCCGATCATCACATGGTGTCTCGACACGATGAACTTTGGCAATGGTGCATACGCAGGGAAAACACTTATACCTTGAAATTTAGTGAGAGATCATCTTATAATGCTACCGTCAATCAAAGAAAAATAAGATGCATAAAAGATAAACATCACATGCAATCAATATAAGTGATATGATATGGCCATCATCATCTTGTGCCTTTGATCTCCATCTCCACAGCCCCGTCATGATCACCATCGTCACCGGCACGACACCTTGATCTCCATCATAGCATCCTTGTCGTCTCGCCAACTATTACTTCTACGACTATCGCTACCGCTTAGTGATAAAGTAAAGCAATTACATGGCGATTGCATTGCATACAATAAAGCGACAACCATATGGCTCCTGCCAGTTGCCGATAACTCTGTTACAAAACATGATCATCTCATACAATAAAATTTAGCATCATGTCTTGACCATATCACATCACAACATGCCCTGCAAAAACAAGTTAGACATCCTCTACTTTGTTGTTGCAAGTTTTACGTGGCTGCTACGGGCTAAGCAAGAACCGTTCTTACCTATGCATCAAAACCACAACGATATTTCATCAAGTTAGTGTTGTTTTAACCCGCGAGCCACCTATGTGCGAAGCACGTCAGTAGAACCAGTCTCGCGTAAGCGTACGCGTAATGTCGGTCCGGGACGCTTCATCCAACAATACCGCTGAATCAAAGTATGACATGCTGGTAAGCAGTATGACTAGTATCGCCCGCAACTCACTTGTGTTCTACTCGTGCATATAACATCTACGCATAAACCTGGCTCGGATGCCACTGTTGGGAACATAGTAATTTAAAAAAAAATCCTACGCACATGCAAGATCATGGTGATGCATAGCAATGAGAGGGGAGAGTGTCGTCCAGGTACCCTCGTAAACCGTAAGCGGAAGCGTTATGATAACACGGTTGATGTAGTCGAACGTATTCACGATCAACCGATCCTAGTACCGAACGTACGACACCTCCACGATCTGCACACGTTCAGCTCGGTGACGTCCCATGAACTCACGATCCAGTAGAGCTTCGAGGGAGAGTTCCGTCAGCACCGACGCAGGGCTTTGCCTAAACACCGCTATGATATGACCGAGGTGGATTATGGTGGAGGGGGCCACCGCACACGGCTAAAAGATCAATGATCAACTTGTGTGTCCATGGGGTGCCCTCCTCCCCGTATATAAAGGACTGGAGGAGGGGAGGGGCCGACCCTCTCTATGGCGCGTCTTGGGGAGTCCTAATCCTACCGGGAGTAGGATTCCCCCCTTCCAGGTAGTAGGAGTAAGAGAGAAGGAAGGGGAAGAGAGAAGAGAAGGAAGGAGGGGACGCCGCCCCTCCCCCTTGTCCAATTCGGACTAGGCCCTGGGGGGCGCACGACTTGCCCTACGCAGTGCCTCTCTCTCTCCCCTAAAGCCCAATAAGGCCCATATACTCCCCGGCGAATTCCCGTAACTCTCCGGTACTCCGATAAATACCCGAATCACTCGGAACCTTTCCGATGTACGAATATAGTCGTCCAATATATCGATCTTTACATCTCGACCATTTCGAGACTCCTCGTCATGTCCCCGATCTCATCCGGGACTCCGAACTACCTTCGGTACATCAAAACACATAAACTCATATTATCGATTGTCACCGAACGTTAAGCGTGCGGACCCTACGGGTTCGAGAACTATGTAGACATGACCGAGACACGTCTCCGATCAATAACCAATAGCGGAACCTGGATGCTCATATTGGCTCCTACATATTCTACAAAGATCTTTATCGGTCAAACCGCATAACAACATACGTTGTTCCCTTTGTCATAGTATGTTACTTGCCTGAGATTTGATCGTTGGTATCTCAATACCTAGTTCAATCTCGTTACCGGCAATTCTCTTTACTCGCTCCGTAATGCCTCATCCCGCAACTCACTCATTAGTCACATTGCTTGCAAGGCTTATAGTGATGTGCATTACCGAGAGGGCCCATATATACCTCTCCGACAATCGGAGTGACAAATCCTAATCTAGATCTATGCCAACTCAACAAGTACCATCAGAGACACCTGTAGAGCATCTTTATAATTACCTAGTTACATTGTGACATTTGGTAGCACACAAAGTGTTCCTTCGGTATCCGGGAGTTGCATAATCTCATAGTCATAGGAACATGTATAAGTCATGAAGAAAACAATAGTAATATACTAAACGATCAAGTGCTAAGCTAACGGAATGGGTCAAGTCAATCACATCATTCTCGAATGATGCGATCCCATTAATCAAATGACAACTCATGTCTATGGCTAGGAAACTTAACCATGTTTGATTCAACAAGCTAGTCAAGTAGAGGTATACTAGTGACACTCTGTTTGTCTATGTATTCACACATGTACTAAGTTTCCAGTTAATACAATTCTAGCATGAATGATAAAAAATTATCATGAAATAAGGAAATGAATAATAACTTTATTATTGCATCTAGGGCATATTTCCTTCAGTCTCCCACTTGCACCAGAGTCAATAATCTAGTTCACATCGCCATGTGATTTAACACCAATAGTTCACATCACCATGTGATTAACACCCATAGTTCACATCGCTATTTGACCAACACTCAAAATGGTTTACTGGAGTCAGTAATCTTAGTTCACATCGCCATATGATTAACACCCAAAGAGTACTAAGGTGTGATCATGTTTTGCATGTGAGAGAAGTTTAGTCAATGGGTCTGCCACATTCAGAGCCATTTGTATTTTGCAAATTTCTATGTCAACAATGCTCTGCACGGAGCTACTCTAGCTAATTCCTCCCACTCTCAATATGTATCCAGATTGAGACTTAGAGTCATCTAGATCAGTGCCAAAACTTGCATCGATGTAACCCTTTACGACGAACCTTTTGTCACCTCCATAATCGAGAAACATATCCTTATTCCACTAAGGGTAATTTTGACCGATGTCCAGTGATCTACTCCTAGATCACTATTGTACTCCTTTGCCAAACCCAGTGTAGGGTATACAATAGATCTGGTACACAGCATGGCATACTTTATAGAACCTATAGAGGAACCTAGATGCTCATATTGGCTCCGACATATTCTATGAAGATCTTTATTGGTCAAACCACATAACAACATACGTTGTTCCCTTTGTCATCGGTATGTTACTTGCCCGAGACTCGATCGCCGATATCTCAATACCTGGTTCAATCTCGTTACCGGCAAGTCTCTTTACTCGTTCCGTAATGCATCATCCCACAACTAACTCATTAGTCACATTGCTTGCAAGGCTTATAGTGATGTGCATTACCAAGAGGGCCCAGAGATACCTCTCCGACAATCGGAGTGACAAATCCTAATCTCGATCTATGCCAACTCAACAAGTACCATCGGAGACACCTGTAGAGCACCTTTATAATCACCCAGTTAGGTTGTGATGTTTGGTAGCACACAAACTGTTACTCCGGTATTCGGGAGTTTCATAATCTCATAGTCATAGGAACATGTTTAAGTCATGAAGAAAGCAATAGAAATATACTAAACGATCAAGTGCTAAGCTAACGGAATGGGTCAAGTCAATCACATCATTCTCTTATGATGTGATCCCGTTAATCGAACGACAACTGATATGTCTCCGTTGTATCTATAATTTTTGATTGTTCCATGCCAATATTATTCAACTTTCATATATTTTTGGCAACTTTTTATACTATTTTTTGGGACTAACATATTGATCCAGTGCCCAGTGCCAGTTCTTGTTTGTTGCATGTTTTATGTTTTGTAGAAACCCAGTATCAAACGGAATCCAAACGGGATAAAAACGGATGGAGAATTATTTTGGAATATTTGGGATTTTCCGGAGGAAGAATCAACGCAAAACGGTGCCCGAGGTGGCCAGGAGATAGGGGGGCGCGCCTGGCACTCTCCTGGGCCACCCGTAATGCAGTTGATGCTCTTCTTTTGCCGCAAGAAAGCTAATTTTATGAGAAAAATATGGGCGAAAGATTCACCCCAATCGGAGTTACGGATCTCCAGATATAAAAGAAACAGTGAAGGGGAAGAATCTGGGAACGCAGAAAAAGGCAGAAACAGAGAGATAGATAAAATCTCGGAGGGGCTCTCACCCCTCCCACGCCATGGGAGCCAAGGACCAGAGGGGAAACCCTTCTCCCATCTAGGTAGGAGGTCAAGGAAGAAGAAGAAGAAGGGGGGCTCTCTCCCCCTTGCTTCCGGTGGCGCCGGAACGCTGCCGGGGGCCATCATCATCACCGCGATCTTCACCAACACCTCCATCATCTTCACCAACATCTTCATCACTTTCCCCCATCTATATCCAGCAGTCCACTCTCCCGCAATCCGCTGTACCCTCTACTTGAGCATGGTGCTTTATGCTTCATATTATTTTCCAATGATGTGTCGCCATCCTATGATGTCTGAGTAGATTTTCGTATTCCTACCGATGATTGATGAATTGCTATGATTGGTTTGAGTTGCATGTTTTATTATTGGTGTTGTCCTATTGTGCCCTCCGTGTCGTGCAAGCGTGATGGATTCCCACTGTAGGGTTTGCAATATGTTCATGATTTGCATATGGTGGGTGACGTGAGTGACAGAAGTACAGACCCGAGTAAGTAGATTGTTTGCATATGGGATAAAGGGGACTTGATGCTTTAATGCTATGGTTGGGATTTACCTTAATGAATATTTAGTAGTTGCGGATGCTTGCTAGAGTTCCAATCATAAGTGCATATAATCCAAGTAGATAAAGTATGTTAGCTTATGCCTCTCCCTCAAATAGAATTGCAATAGTGATTACCGGTCTAGTAACATAGTCAATTGCTTAGGGACAATTTCACAACTCCTACCACCACTTTTCCACACTCGCTATATTTACTTTATTGCATCTTTATCTAAACAGCCCCTAGTTTATATTTACGTTCTCTTTATTATCTTGCAAACCTATCCTATCACACCTACAAAGTACCTCTAGTTTGATACTTGTTCTAGGTAAAGCGAACGTCAAGCGTGCGTAGAGTCGTATCAGTGGCCGATAGGACTTGAGAAAGTATTTGTTCTACCTTTAGCTCCTCGATGGGTTCGACACTCTTACTTATCGAAAGAGGCTACAACTATCCCGTATACTTGCGGGTTATCAAGACCTTTTTCTGGCACTGTTGCCGGGGAGTCATAGCGTGGGGTGAATATTCTCGTGTGTGCTTGTTTGCTTTATCACTAAGTAATTTTTATTTGCTGTTCTAAGTTGTTTTCTATCTTTAGTTATGGATATGGAACACGAAATACCAAAAAAATTAGGTGTACTTGATACTCATGGAGATGGGGAACCTCCTAAAACCCTCGCTGCTTGTTATGTGAAAAATATTATGTACTACTTTGATAATCCTGAGAAAACCCTATTCAACTTTATAATGGGAGTAACATTGGATCAACATGAATACTTTAGGGATTATCGCTTGACACAAAAAGGGAAACTATTATGGGATCAAATTATTATGTTGCATTGGTATGCTCGGGATCTATGCTTGAGATATGATTATAATTGTTGCTCTAGGATGAAGGCTCCACACCTTCCCTTTTCATGCAAATTTAATGATAATGAAACCTTAGCTTCTTATTCTAGAGGTATATATGATTACTATGGTATTGAACAAATTGAAGAATTTGTCGCTTTTAAGGCTGCTTATGAAATTGAATCTTTGTTTGAAAAGTATGAAGCTTTAGATGATGAAGTTTATAGGCCTGAAAATTATGCTATATTGAAATATTGCTATGAAAATTATGAATACAATTAAAATATTAATGCATTTATTGAGAAAGTCTCCGCTGTCCAAGAAGAGACTAATATTTTGCAGGAAGCTATGGAAGAAGAAATTGATGAAACTGTGAGCTCATTGGATGAAAAAGATGATGAGGAGAGCGAAGAACAAAAGGAGGAAGCGCGGATTGATCACCCGTGCCCACCTTCTAATGAGAGTAACTCTTCAACTCATACATTCTTTAATTCCCCTTCGTGCTTACTGAGGGAGTCCTGGATAAGGGGGTATCCAGACAGCCAGACTGTATACATCGTCCGGACTATAGAAGCGTCAAGATACAAGACTCAAGACTTCGGTTCATGTCCGGATGGGACTCTCCTTGGCGTGGAAGACAAGCTTGGCGATCCGGATATTATGTTTCCTTCCTTGTAACCGACTCCATGTAAACCCTAGCTCTCCGGTGTCTATATAAACCGGAGAGCATGGTCCTTAGAAGGCCGATCACAGTTACAACCATACCATCATAGGCTAGCTCTTAGGGTTTAGCCTCTACGATCTCGTGGTAGATCTACTCTTGTACTACACATATCTTCAATATTAATCAAGCAGGAAGTAGGGTTTTACCTCCATCGAGAGGGCCCGAACCTGGGTAAACATTGTGTCCCTTGCTTCCTGTTACCATCAGCCTAAGACGCACAAATTGGGACCCCCTACCTGAGATCCACCGGTTTTGACACCGACACATACTGAAGGATGATTGCTATGATCCCTTTAATTCATATGAAATATCCCTTTTTGATGATGCTTGCTATACTTGTGGCCATGATGCCAATATGAATGATGCTTTTGGAGATGAACTTGCTATAGTTCCTTATGTTAAACATGAAATTGTTGCTATTGCACCCACGCATGATAGTCCTATCATCCTTTTGAATTCTCCCGACTACACTATATCGAAGAAGTTTGTGCTTACTAAGGATTATATTGATGGGTTATATTTTACTGTTGCACATGATAATTTTGATAGATATAATATGCATGTGCTTGCTGCTCCTACTTACAATTATTATGAGAGAGGAACTACATCTCCGCCTCTTTATATTTCCAACACGATAGAATTGCAAGAAACTGCTTATACTATGCATTGGCCTTTACTATGTGTGCATGAATTGTTCTTTTATGACATGCCGATGCGTAGGAAGAGAGTTAGACTTCGTCATTACTTGATATATGTTACTTTGTGCTCACTACTAAATTACAAATCATTGTTAATTAAAATTGGCTTTGATATACCTTGGGATCCGGGTGGATCCATTACTTGAGCACTAAATGCCTAGCTTAATGGCTTTAAAGAAAGCGCTGCCAGGGAGACAACCTGGAAGTTTTAGAGAGTCATTTATTTCTGTTGAGTGCTTTTATATAGCTTAAAAAAAGAGGGGAACCTAAAAACGATTCAAAAAGGAAAGTGAAAGTGAGAGAGACAAGCATTGTTGAAGTGGGAGAGCTCCTTGAACTTTGTTCATGCTCACGGAAACTTTGTGAATCTTAATTACAAAAACTTTTCATCAAAAATTATTATCCCCTTGTATAATTCCATTGTATTATAAAAATAATGTGCCAAGGTTTTCCTTTAGGATGTTTACAATGCTTGTTGGTTTGTATGGTGTAGGACAGAAACTTTTACTGTAGTGCGCGATTTTACATTTTTAACTGGAACGTCAATTGGTTCTGATTATTTTTGCACTGTCTTTCTATACAACTTGTTTATGTTTCCTAATATTTGTAGAATCTTTGGGTTAACACAAGTATGGTGAATGTTCTTATTGCTACAGACTGTTCTGTTTTTGACAGATTCTGTTTTTGATGCATAGTTTGCTTGTTTTGATGAATCTATCAATTTATATTAGTGGATTAAGCCATGGAAAAGTTATATTACAGTAGACACAATGCAAAAACAAAATATGAATTGGTTTGCAATAGTACTTAGAGTGGTGATTTGCTTTATTATACTAACGGATCTTACCGAGTTTTCTGTTGAAGTTTTGGGTGGATGAAGTGTCTAATCGAGGATGTCTCGATATGAGGAAAAGAAAGAGAGTCAAGAGCTCAAGCTTGGGGATGCCCGAGGTAACCCAAGTAAATATTCAAGGAGACTCAAGCGTCTAAGCTTGGGGATGCCCCAGAAGTCATCCCCTCTTTCCTCAACAAGTATCGGTATGTTTTCGGATTCGTTTCGTTCATGTGATATGTGCAACCTTGGAGCGTCTTTTGCATTTAGTTTTCACTTTTATTTTATGCACCATGCTTGTATGAGATAGTCCTTGGTTGATTTATAGAATGCTCATTGCACCACACTTAAATCTTTTGAGTATGGCTTTATAGAATGCTTCATGTGCCTCACTTATATCATTTAAAGTGTGGATTGCCTGTTTCTCTTCACATAGAAAACCGCCATTTGTATAATGCTCTTTTGCTTCACTTATAATTGTTAGAGCTTGGGCATATCTTTTCTAGAAAGAATTAAACTCTCTTGCTTCACTTATATCTATTTAGAGAGATGACAGGAATTGGTCATTCACATGGTTAGTCATAAAATCCTACATAAAACATGTAGATCGCTGAATATGATATGTTTGATTCCTTGCAATACTTTTGCGATATAAAGATGGTGATATTAGAGTCATGCTAGTGGGTGGTTTTGTATTGTAGAGATAGTTGTGTTGAGGTTTGCAAGTCCCGTAGCATGCACGTATGGTAACCATTGTGTGATAAATTTGAAGCATGGGGTGTTTCTTTGATTGTCTTCCTTATGAGTGGCGGTCGAGGACGAGCGATGGTCTTTTCCTACCAATCTACCCCTAGGGGAATGTGTAGTAGTACTTTGCTTCGAGGGCTAATAAACTTTTGCAATAAGTATATGAGTTCTTTATGACTAATGTGAGTCCATGGATTACACGCACTTTTACCTTTCCATCATTGCTAGCCTCTTCGGTACCGTGCATTGCCCTTTCTCACCTCGAGAGTCGGTGCAAACTTCGCCGGTGCATCCAAACCCCGTGATATGATACGCTCTATCACACATAAGCCTCATTCTATCTTCCTAAAAACAGCCACCATACCTACCTATTATGGCATTTCCATAGCCATTCCGAGATATATTGCCATGCAACTTCCATCACCATCATATACATGACTTGAGCATTTATTGTCATATTGCTTTGCATGATCGTAAGATAGCTAGCATGATGTTTTCATGGCTTGTCCGTTTTTGATGTCATTGCTACACTAGATCATTGCACATCCCGGTACACCACCGGAGGCATTCATGTAGAGTCATACCTTTGTTCTAGTATCGACTTGTAATATTGAGTTGTAAGTAAATAATAGTGTGATGATCATCATTATAGAGCATTGTCCCATGAAAAAAAAGAAAAAAGAAAAAAAAGGAAAAAAAGGAAAGGCCAAAAAAGCCTAAATAAAAAAGGGGGCCAAAGAAGCCCACCCAAAAAGAAAAAAAGAAAAAAAGAAAAAAAAGAGAAAAAAAAGAGGGGCAATGTTACTATCCTTTTACCACACTTGTGCTTCAAAGTAGCACCATGTTCTTCATATAGAGAGTCTCTTATGTTGTCACTTTCATATGCTAGTGGGAATTTTTCATTATAGAACTTGGCTTGTATATTCCAACGATGGGCTTCCTCAAATGCCCTAGGTCTTCATGAGCAAGCAAGTTGGATGCACACCCACTTAGTTCCAGTTTTAGCTTTTATACACTTATAGCTCTTAGTGCATCCATTGCGTGGAAATCCCTACTCCTCGCATTGGCATCAATTGATGGGCATCTCCATAGCCCGTTGATTAGCCGGGTCGATGTGAGACTTTCTCCCTTTTTGTCTTCTCCACATAAACCCCCACCATCATATTCTATTCCACCTATAGTGCTATGTCCATGGCTTGCGCTCATGTATTGCGTGAGGGTTGAAAAAGCTGAAGCGCGTTAAAAAGTATGAACCAATTGCTTGGCTTGTCATCAGGGTTGTGCATGATGGGAGCATTTTGTGTGATGAAAATGAAGCATGGCCAAACTATATGATTTTGTAGGGATAATCTTTCTTTGGCCTTGTTGTTTGGAAAAGAAATGATTGCTTTATTAGTACGCTCAAAGTATTATTGTTTTTATGTCAAATGATAGACTATTGTTTTGAATCACTCGTGTCTTAATATTCATGCCATGATTAGACATATGATCAAGATTATGTTAGGTAGCATTCCAAATCAAAAATTATATTTTTATCATTTACCTACTCGAGGACGAGCAAGAATTAAGCTTGGGGATGCTGATACGTCTCCATTGTATCTATAATTTTTGATTGTTCCATGCCAATATTATTCAACTTTCATATACTTTTGGCAACTTTTTATACTATTTTTTGGGACTAACATATTGATCCAGTGCCCAGTGCTAGTTCCTGTTTGTTGCACGTTTTATGTTTCGCAGAAACCCAATATCAAATGGAATCCAAACGGGAGAAAAATGGAAGGAGACTTATTTTGGAATATTTGGGATTTTCCGGAGGAAGAATCAACGCGAAACGGCGCCCGAGGTGGCTAGGAGATACGGGGGCGCGCCCTCGCCCCCTGGGCGCGCCTGGCACTCTCTTGGGCCACCTATAAGGCAAATGATGCTCTTCTTTTGCTGCAAGAAAGCTAATTTTATGAGAAAAATCTGGGCAAAAGATTCACCCCAATCGGAGATGCGGATCTCCGGATATAAAAGAAAAGGTAAAGGGGCAGAATCTGGGAACGCAGAAAAACGCAGAAACAGAAAGATAGATCCAATCTCGGAGAGGCTCTCGCCCCTCCCTCGCCATGGGAGCCAAGGACTAGAGGGGAAACCCTTCTCCCATCTAAGGAGGAGGTCAAGGAAGAAGAAGAAGAAGAAGGGGGGCTCTCTCCCCCTTGCTTCCGATGGCGCCGAAACGCTGCTGGGGGCCATCATCATCACCGCGATCTTCACCAACACCTCCATCATCTTCACCAACATCTCCATCACCTTCCCCCATCTATATCCAGTGGTCCACTCTCCCGCAACCCTATGTACCCTCTACTTGAACATGGTGCTTTATGCTTCATATTATTTTCCAATGATGTGTCGCCATCCTATGATGTCTGAGTAGATTTTCATTGTCCTACCGGTGATTGATGGATTGCTATGATTGGTTCGAGTTGCATGTTTTATTATTGGTGCTGTCCTATCGTGCCCTCCGTGTCACGCAAACATGAGGGATTCCCGCTGTAGGGTTTGGAATATGTTCATGATTTGCTTATGGTGGGTGCTGTGAGTGACAGAAGCACAAACCCGAGTAAGTACGTTGTTTGCGTATGGAATAAAGGGGACTTGATGCTTTAATGCTATGGTTGGTTTTTACCTCAATGAATCTTTAGTAGTTGTGGATGCTTGCTAGAGTTCCAATCATAAGTTCATATGATCCAAGTAGAGAAAGTATGTTATCTTATGCCTCTCCCTCAAATAGAATTGCAATAGTGATTACCGGCCTAGTAACATAGTCAATTGCTTAGGGACAATTTCACAACTCCTACCACCACTTTTCCACACTCGCTATATTTACTTTATTGCATCTTTATCTAAACAGCCCCTAGTTTATATTTACGTGCTCTTTATTATCTTGCAAACCTATCCTATAACACCTACAAAGTACCTCTAGTTTCATACTTGTTCTAGGTAAAGCGAACGTCAAGCGTGCGTAGTGTCGTATCAGTGGCCGATAGGACTTGAGAGAGTATTTGTTCTACCTTTAGCTCCTCATTGGATTCGACACTCTTACTTATCGAAAGAGGCTACAACTATCCCGTATACTTGCGGGTTATCAACAACTCATGTCTATTACTAGGAAACTTAACCATCTTTGATTCAACGAGCTAGTCAAGTAGAGGCATACTAGTGACACTCTGTTTGTCTATGTATTCACACATGTACTAAGTTTTCGGTTAATAGAATTCTAGCATGAATAATAAAAATTTATCATCAAATAAGGAAATAAATAATAACTTTATTATTGCCTTTAGAGAATATTTTCTTCAAGTACATCCCACACAGTCAGTCCCCGCTAAATGTTTCCGTTCGTATATACATCCCACACAGTCGCTCCAAGGAATTTTTTTCCGTTCATAGGTACATCACACACAATTTTCCCTGTTAAATCATTTGTGACAGCGTTGCCATTGCACACAATATTAACAATTTTATCATTTGCGTTATTGAATGCATCACACATGGTGCGTAGAAGAACCTGTGTGGCAAAGGCTGTCCATCACACACAGTTTTTGTGTGGTAAACGTTTGAGCAAGGTGGACTAACACAAACAGTTTTGAAGAGAATGTCGTCTGTGATTGTTCATCGATCCAACACGGTTTATTCCTAGAAACTATGTGCGTTGTCTTAGGTCATCGCCCACAGTATTTTCTCAATAACTGTTTGCAATAGCAAAAACCAATTAGCAGGCTAATTCGCCATTAGTAGGTTAATTGCCCTATTATTAATAATCCATTTATTAATCTAATTGAGATTCATATTAAACACATAATATATTTCATTCCCATATTAAGGAAGCAGGATTTCATAATTGAAATACATTAGAGTACAACGTGATATAGCTTCTGCACTCAGCTACCCCATTACACAACTGCACCAGCACCAAGTTTCACATGAAACATCTAGAACCTTTCAAAATTAGCAACATAGACGGTACATAGACAGATGCATCTCATCGGGAAAACTGCTGAAGTGGAAGGCAAATATTGAGCCTTCATTCATGTTGAAGGTCTTTGCAACTTTAGGCCAGTGCATGTGGATGATTGACCGTCCATCCTTCATCCTCTCCAGGAACACTTCAAAACCGTGGGTGTTGTATGAAAATCTTCCTCGCCTCCTGACCATAGAGGTGGTTTGGGAGCTAATCATCAGTGAACTGCTTTGGAAAGGCCTAAAAACAAGGATGTGCATAATAGTTACTACCATCTTGTAGTGAACTGATGTCTTCTTCATTGTGTAGACAAAGATCTTGTTGTTTTTCGTCGCTAATTTCTTTATCCTAACAATCTTTCTGAGTTTCTTGACTTGATCGATATTCATGGACAACTTATTTCCCCATATGCAAAAAAGGTCGAACACTGGGTCAAATCATCTGACAGCAGGACCTACATGTGCAAGACCAAATTGTTAAAAACCTAAATATTAGAATGGTTCCTGCAATTGCACAATAATGTGCTATTAGACAACAGACCATGCATATGCTAACCTCGATTGTAAACCTCAGTGCTTCCCATTGTTTCCCTACAACACATATAAGGTAGTTAGTCATCAGGTTAACTAAGGGTTCGCATGCTATCGGTAAAATATGTTGATGAAAAATAAGCACATTGCAGATTCATCAGATTAATTCAAGCCACATGGAAAACCCATTTATCCAAACCAAGAATGATTAAGAACTAGGAAATATAGCACTTGTATATGTTTCTCACGTATTAAGTGCAGCCATATTCGATTTATTCCTCACATGCACAACAATACAAAATTCTACCCACGACAATTGCACATTGCATTGCATAATTGAACCAAGCAGTTAACTAAACACCACAACAAATGAATGAAACATTAACTGAGCACCACATTGCACAATACAACATACTCCTAATAGAAGATCAGACAGTTAACCAAACAAAACATGCTTAACAACTTGGAAATATAGCAATTGTATTTGTTTCTCATGTATTTAGTACATCCAAATTCGATTTACTTCTCACATGGTATACAATAACAGAACTCACCCACAACTATTGGAAATCGCATTGCAGAATTGAACCAAACAGTTAACTAAATACCACAACACAAATGAACCAAACGTTAACTGTGCACCAGATTGCACAATGTATAACCAAACCAAACATGCTTGACAACTTGGAAATATAGCAATTGTATTCGTTTCTCATGTATTTTGTAAATATAAATTCGATTTATTTCTCACATGGAAGACAAGAAAAAATTGCAGCCTGAAGAATTGAACATCACATTTGCAGAATTGAACCAAATAGTTAGCTGAAGATGACAACTAATTAACCAAACAACTAATAAGTGAGCACCACACTGCTCAACATCTAGAACATATACACAGGAGCAACAAATTGCATGGTAAAATTAGATAGCACAATTGACTAGAATTTGTAAAGGAAAGGCAGGAGCAGGACACGCAATGGGAAAACCGAGCATGCTTAACCGACGTAGCTAGCAAATGGCAAGGTGCTCCTACAAGATCTAGGGGTCGACACGAATGGTAGCCATCACGACCTCATCCGCGCATGTGGCCGCGATTTTCTTCTCCGTTGCCAAATGCTCGTTGAACTCCTGGCTATACTGTGTGCACCATGGCTTAAGGCGGCGCTTATTTGGTGGAGGGGTCGGTGATTTGGGTGGAAGGTGTTGTGCCGACGGTCGGTGTATGTGGGATGTGGAAGGAGGAGGAGGATGGGGGTCTGGTGTGGATTACCTGCCTGGATAGACGAGGCCGAGCAACATGAAGGAGGGTCGCCGGTGAGGGGGGCGGCGCTGCAAGCATGGAGTGGAGGATTAAACTTGGAAAGGAGGTGGAAACATGGGAAATGTGGATTTTGGTAAGGGGGAGAGGACGGGGATGTAGATATTTCTGCGGAAGACGAAAATTTTGAATCGGTTCAGCGAAAAAACTGGCATGCAGTGTCATCAGACACGGTCTCTTATTCAGAACTGTGTACGATATGTGAACATCACAAACGATTCAGATAGCTTAACCCGTGTGTGATGAGTTTGAACGTCCAAAATTTTGGTTCCAATTTCCCTGGTTATAGTGGTCGTCCACGCCATTGCATAATTTGGGTACAGAAAGGAGACTACAACACACCCACACTTCTTAATCGAGCAAGTTCAGTAATTAAACAGAGCTAGCTGGCCTAAACATTACTGTACCAAATTAAAGACCAGCGCTCTTAATTAGACAAAACAAAGAGTACTACTACGAATGGTGCTCGTTGATCTCCGCTGCCTCCTCCGTGTCCAGCTCACGCCGATGGTCTCCTGGGGAAGGGGCTCCGTGGCATCCATCGCACCATACTCGGCAAGCATCTCGCCATTCGCGTCCGCCTTCTCTTTGGAAAATGCTGCCATGAGCTGGACGTGGGTGGCCGCAATCTGGGCTTTGGCGGGCTCCATCATGGAAAGGCATGCCGCGCAGGAATGGACGGCTGCTCGAACGCTCTCGGCGATTGACAACTCTTCGGCCGTGGGTTGCCGACCATTGTCAGAGAAGCTTCTTTCGATTTGTGCGATGACCGCCACAAGCAGGCATGGGCGGCCTCGACATGGTTGTGGGCGGCCTCCATCGGGGCTAAGGCCGCCGCTGCGGAATGAACAGCTGATGTGCTGCTCTCGCCAGTTGCTATCCCCGACGCAGATGTTGCTGCCGCCGCCGCCTGAGAAGCAACAAAGGCCATTTGGGCTGCCTTGGCCTCCCGGTCGCAGATTGCGGTCGCCCTCATGAAGCTTGTTAGCACGCACCTGGTGGCTGCAGTCACGCTCTTGCCAGAGTGGGCCACCGAAGTTTCCTTCAAGACGCGGGTCCACGTACCCATCTTTCACCGGCGATGATTGAACAGTGAAATGATATTTGGGGAGCGAGCAAGTGTTCTTGACATGCCGGCTGTGGACTGTAGCCGACACACCTTCTCGCGTAAGCCATAGGCGTACTATACACCAACGGTGCTCCATGATATTTTGTATTGCATCTCACACGGTTGGTAATAATAAATTGTGTGGGATCTACTTGATTTTTCATCTTGATTTCAATTACATAATGGGGTCACAGCGGCAATGTACGGTGTTTGAATTGCTAGACCTTTTATCCGCAGTGAACATGTAACTATATGTGTGTCGTAAAAAAATTGTAATTATTCAGGGTTCGTTTGGAAATTTTATATATTAAATTGGTTTTCTAGCCATTTCAGGTGCACAATTCAAAATTAAAGCACATGCTCCTGTCCATAAAAACGGGGTGCAAAATCAAATGTTTGTCCTGGGTTGCAAGCTTAGGTCACGTGCAAGAAATGAGAATGAATGTCAAACACCTTGACACAGTCGCTCGACCGCTAACATTGAGATACATGCTTTTAAAATTCTAGTAAATCGAAAACTCGTCTAAAATTCATGAAACTTGACATGATATCATGGAATGGCAGGGACATGCTATGGTAAAAATATTGTCCCATTTGGGCCAGGTGTGGGTATAAGATTCTCACAAACTAGAGCTTCTCTCGCAACAAGCCTGATGGTTTCGGTAGGGTATGTGCCACCTTGGGGGACGAAACAATATATGTTGCCTCTTCTTACTTACAAAATGTTTCTCGTGTCAACATAGAACAACACGAGTGTTGTATCAATTTTTCGGATTTTTCGGGGTTCGCTTCGACATTTTTATACATTAACTGAGTTTTCCCTGCACTCATGTGCATAATTCAAATTTGAATTACAGGCACATGCTCTATTGCATATAAATTAGTTGAAAATACAAATATGTGTCCCTGATTTCATGCTTAGGTCCCATGCAGGAAATGGGAATGAATGTCAAGCACCCTGCCACCGTCACTCGGCCGCAAACATTGAGATACATGGTGTTTAAATTCTAGTAAATCCAAAACTCTTTTGAAATTCGTGAAACTTGGCATGCTATCATGGAGCAGCATCAACATGTCGTGCTAAATATTTTGTCCCATTTGGGGCAGGTTTGGGGATATGCTTCTCACAAACCAGAGCTTTTGACAACAATCCTGATGGTTTCGGTAGGGAACGTCCCACCATTGTGGACGAAAGGATATCCATTGCCTCTTATTGCTTTCAAAATTTTCCTCGTGTCAACACAGAATAACAGGATTGTTGTGTCAATTTTTGGGATTTTTCTGGGTTCATTTGGACATTTTTATGCATTAATTGAGATTTCAATGCATTTATTGCATAATTCAAATTTGAACTACATGTACATGCTCTAATGCATATAAATTGGTTGAAAATTCAAATATGTGTCCTTCGTTGCATGCTTAGGTCCCATGCAAGAAATGGGAATGAATGTCAAACACCCTACCATCGTCACTCGGCCGCAAACATTGAGATTCCTGGTTTTTGAATTCTAGTAAATCAAAAACTCGTCTGAAATTCTTGAAACTTGGCATGCTATCATGGAGCGACATAAACATGAAGTGGTAATTTTTTGTCCCATTTGGGGCAGGTTTGCGAATATGCTTCTCACAAACCAGAGCTTCTCACAGCAAGCTTGATGGTTTCGGTATGGAATGTCCAATCTTTGGGGACTGATATGTCTCCAACGTATCTATAATTTATGATGTATTGATGCTAATATATTATCATTCTTGGGTGTTTTACAATTATTTTATAGCAACTTTATATCATTTTTTGGTACTAACCTATTGACCCAGTGCCCAGTGCTAGTTGCTTTTTTTGCTTGTTTTTTACATCTGTGACGCCCCCGATTCAATCGTACACTAATCATGCATGCAAACGTGTATGATCAAGATCAGGGACTCACGGGAAGATATCACAACACAACTCTAAAAGTAAAAATAAGTCATACAAGCATCATAATACAAGCCACGGGCCTTGAGGGCTCGAATACAAGTGCTTGATCAAAGACGAGTCAGCGGAAGCAACAAGTCTGCCTTAAGAAGGCTAGCACAAACTGGGATACAGATCAAAAGAGGCGCAGGCCTCCTGCCTGGGATCCTCCTAAACTACTCCTGGTCGTCGTCAGCGGCCTGCATGTAGTAGTAGGCACCTCCAGTGTAGTAAGAGTCGTCGTCGATGGAGGCGTCTGGCTCCTGGGCTCTGGCATCTAGTTGCGACAACCAGGTAGAAGGGAAAGGGCGAAAAGAGGGAGAAAAGCAACCGTGAGTACTCATCCAAAGTACTCGCAAGCAAGGATCTACACTACATATGCATGGGTATATGTGTAAAGAGGCAATATCGGTGGACTGAACTGTAGAATGCCAGAATAAGAGGGGGATAGCTATTCCTATCGAAGACTACGCTTCTGGCAGCCTCCATCTTGCAGCATGTAGAAGACAGTAGATTGAAGTCCTCCAAGTAGCATCGCATAGCATAATCCTACCCGACGATCCTCCCCTCGTCGCCCTGTGGAAAAGCGATCACCGGGTTGTCTGTGGAACTTGTCTGGGTGTGTTTTATTAAATATCCGGTTCTAGTTGTCATAAGGTCAAGGTACAACTCCGGGTCGTCCTTTTACCGAGGGACACGGCTATTCGAATAGATAAACTTCCCTGCAGGGGTGCACCACATAACCCAACATGCTCGATCCCATTTGGCCGGACACACTTTCCTGGGTCATGCCCGACCTGGGAAGATCAACATGTCGCAGCCCCACCTAGCCTAACAGAGAGGTCAGCACGCCGGTCTAACTCCTATGGCGCAGGGGTCTGGGCTCATCGCCCATTGCACACCTGCACATTGCATGGGCGGCCGGAAGCAGAACTAGCCCCCTTAATACAAGAGCAGGCTTACGTTCCAATCCGGCGCAAGCCGCTCAGTCGCTGACATCTAGAAGGCTTCGGCTGATACCACGATGTCGAGTGCCCATATCGTTCCCGCGTAGTTGGTTAGTACCTATAGGCCAGTGGCCAGACTCAGATCAAATACCAAGATCTCGTTAAGCATGTTATTATGAAGCAACCGCGAACGCCGACCAGGGCCAGGCCCACCTCTCACCTAGGTGGTCTCAACCTGCCCTGTCGCTCCGCCTCAAAGTAACAGTCGGGGGCCGTCGGGAACCCATGCCCACCTCTACCGGGATGGAGCCACCTGTCCTTCCCGCCCACATCGGAATCACATGCGGGTACTCAACGAGTTGACCCGACTTTAGTCACCATCTGTAAAGTATATGTATGTATAGTATATACCCGTGATCACCTCCCGAGTGATCGCGGCCCAATAGTATAGCAAGGCAGACTGATAAGAATGTAGGGCCAATGATGATAAACTAGCATCCTATACTAAGCATTTAGGATTGCGGGTAAGGTATCAACGACTGTAGCAACAATGACATGCTATGCAACAGAATAGGAGTAACCGAACAGTAACATGCTACACTACTCTAGTGCAAGAGTATAGAGAAGAATAGGTGATATCTCGTGATCAAGGGGGGGGGGGGTTGCCTGGTTGCTCTGGCAAGTAGGAGGGGTTGTCTTCGGTGTAATCGAACACACGGACATCGGCACCGGTCTCAGAGTCTACCGGAAAGAAGCAACGGAGGGGGAACACAATAAATAACAGAGCAATCAAATGTAACACAAAGCAAGACGCGGCAATATGTGGTGCTAGGGGTGACCAAACGTAGTGGTAGGTGATACCGGCGAGAGGGGGGGACATCCAGAAAAGTATTCCCGGTGTTTCGCGTTTTCGGACAGATGAACCGGAGGGGGAAAGTTGCTTGTTTGCTATGCTAGGGATGTGTGGTGGACGAACGGGCTGTTTATCCGGATTTATCTCATTGTTCTGAGCAACTTTCATGTACAAAGTTTTTCCATCCGAGCTACGGTTTATTTTCTATTATTTTTTAAAGTTTTAAATCACTTTCTAAATTATTATCTATTTAATTCTAACATTATCCAGAATAGTGTATGCTGATGTCATCATGACATCAGCATGACGTCAGCAGTCAACAGGGTGTTGACTCGGTCAAACTGACGTGTGGGTCCCAGCTGTCATTGACTGTTAACTAACCTAACAGATTAATTAACTAAACTTAGTGATTAGGTTAACCTATCAGGATTAATTAAGTTAATTAATTCTTTAATTAATTAATTAATTAATATTTTAATTATTTACTTATCTAGTTCTTATTAAATCTTTTATTATTATTATTTTCGTTCTCGGCGTGGGCCCCGTTTTCCATAGGCCTAGAAAACTCTAAGTTTTTTTAATCTGCTAACTTAACAGTGGGGGTCCAAGTTAGTTGCCCATTCAGACCAATTAAACAATCAATTTAACCTAAGCTAATTAGCCCTAATTAAACAAGGGCCAAGCCCATATCCAGAGAGTCGGCTAGCCTCTTGGCTGTGCACATACGCACGCGCAGGGCCATGGCCATCGTGATGGACAGAGCCAGCGGCGAGCGCGAGGGCGCGCGAGTGGGCTGAGGGTCCAGCAACGCGGGGAGCACGGTGAGGAACTAGGCACGGCCACGAGCAGCAGCAGCCGACGGCAATGACACCGGTGGCAAGAGGCAGCAGCAGTAACATAGCAGGTGAACAACCGAAGCGGATGCGAACGACGACGGGCGCAACAGACGTGCAGCGCATGAAGTGAGCACGTTGAGAGCGAGGCTCGGACGGGCACGGCGACGGATCTGCCAGAGAGGAAGAGGGAAAGGGAAGGGGGGGCTCACAGGGCCCTATAGTTGAGCGAGGCGTGCTCGGAGAGGAGGACGATTAGGCGACAGCAACGATGGGCGACTCCGGCGAAGCACTGGCAGGACGAGGCAGCGATGGTGTGCGGCTGCGGCGTGCGTGGACAGCGTCCGACGAGATGAGGGCGAGGACGAGCGACGAAGATGGGGAGCCGACACCAACGACGGCGGGTGGGGGGCGGCTTCAGCGGGGTTTCGGGGCGACAACGACGGCGAACGCCCCCGATCCTGATCTGGATCGGGGAGGGGGCAGAGGAGG
>NC_041391.1:86803377-86811550 GCF_002162155.2 Triticum dicoccoides | reverse complement strand
TGGGGGGGGGGGAGATCGGGAGGAGAAGTTGGGCAATTAGGGTTTCAGTCGGGTGGACCGGGGGGTTAGTAGGCGGGGGCGTGGGGTTAGCCGGCCTGGTGGCCTAGTGGGCCGAGGCCCAGTTGGGCCGGGGGAATCCTTTTGTTTTTCTGTTTTATCTTTCACCTTTTATTTATTTTCTTTTCTGTTTTCTTTTTAACTTCCAATTTATTTTAACTCTATTAAGATAATTAATTAGCGCCTAAATTAGTGTTGTAAATTATGCCTCTGCCATAAAAAGTTTGACTACCAAGTAAATTAGTTTAAGATTTTATAAAATACAAAAATGATTTATTTAATTGTTTTAGACACTGCGTTAATTACTTTTGAGCATTTAAACAAGTTTTTTTTAAATATGGTTTCTCCACCATTATTACCCCTGAACTATTGAACACGTTTAGAGCATTTTAGTTTTAATGTTTGGAAACTTTTATTGTTTGGCTTAAATTTGAATTTGAATTTGAATCGGGTTTGAACTAAGGCGAGATTAACAACAGTAACCATGGTGACGTGGGATTACTGTAGCCTAATTATCCGGGCGTCACAATTCTCCTCCACTACGAGAAATCTCGTCCCGAGATTTAAGAGGTAGTGAAAGGGGGAAGGTTTTGTAACGAATCTAGCGGGTCTTTTCATCCTGGCTTGCTCTTCGCAAAGAAGTTGATCCCTGTCGTTGATGTCTTCATTTCTCTACTTCGGGTCAGCTTGACGAAGTCGCGTCCTTTCTTTGGGGTATGTCTCGTACTTACGAATAGGCAAGGGGCAGTTCGACAATGATAGAATGCTATAAGAGTTAACCATCAGGGGTTATCCCGTGAATGAACACAAGTGTATCTCTCGAGTTGGTCAAATGAAAACACATCGAGATCCAAGCAAGAAGGTATAATAAGAAGTATCAAGTGTATAGGCAATCGTTCGATGCCCAATTAGATTGTGAAAGGGTTTCAGGGCACGAGAATAAGTATTGCGTCTGATACCAGAGTAGATCACTAGGAAGGTGACCCGTCAATTACATAAAGAGTCAAATGCGAGGACTACTATTAGAAACATTGTTGTATAGGAGAGTCAGGTCTCGATCTTGTGGAACTGTTGGTTATGGGCCCACCATGTGGGTTAAAAGTAGAAAGAGCGGTGACATCTTGCATGGTCATGATAGCAAGGCAGGTTAGAGGGTAGCATGTCGATTATGTCGGCAGCAACGTCGATACCAAGGGCAGGGGACGAAGAGAACCATTTTCCTGCTCGTTGAAACGAGGCGGACCAATAGGCATAGTTCTCGTCCATCGTTGTTTACCGGAATGTCATCAACAATAGTAGCAGGTTCTTACTGACAGAGTTGTACAATGAGATGCTTACCTAAGCAGGGGGTTATCACTGCTCGGTTAAGTCAGATTACAAGAAAGGTTAAACAAAACAATGGAAAGGAAATATGATTATTAGATCAAACAGAACAATGGAAAGGAAAAGGTGTTTAGACACATATTTCAGGGGTATATCCTTCCCAAGGACAAGTAGAGCATGATAACCATGACAGGATATTAAGTAGAAAACCCGTTAGGAAAGGGGAGAGAAATTTCATGGCATTACCCATACAACGATGTTTGGATAATTTGATTAAGAAAATTTAGCATTGTGCTTCAAGTGTTCTTCTTGATGATAGGAGTACCACATACATGCTTTGAGATAGCATTGACATGGTCTTTAAGCAAATGTAAGACTTAGGATAAAGGAAGGATCCATTAGGAACAACTTGTAGAATAAGTCTTACAATTTCCTCATGGAAGAATGGATAACCTTGCAGAAAAGGAATCTATAACAATAGGGCCTCCGGCCAGGTGTGCTAGGCATGACATCACCTTACCGGGTCATGTAAAGATGTTTATAACTCCTGGAAATATGTTCCAATCATCATATCTGACCGAGATTCAGATCTGATTGGTGTCAGGATACCTCAGACTCAGGATGTCCGAGAAGAAAAGGTGCAACACAAATTGACGGGATGACATTGTAAGATTCTCGGGAATGAACTATGGAAGCGAGTTCCGAAACAAGAGTTCATCAGTAAACCAAGGAGAGGATGAGGGGGTGGCTGATGGACTCAATGACAATTCCTCGAGATTTCCAAAAAGATGGATTTCCACAATCATGTGAACAAGGAGATAACATTTGTCAGATCAAATGATATAATGATATATGCCTGAGGAAAACATACGCAAGTAAACATTGGTTGAAAGGTGCACCTGAAAGATGGGCTTAGGTAGCATGATCAATGTTAGAAGGGTGATACGTTATCCAATACACAAAGAATGTGACTATCATTCAGTAACTTACAAGCAATAGGGTTGCTTCAAGTTTTGAATTGTACACATCACAATCTATTTGTCGGTATTTCGGTTACAAACAACACGGGGACCAAGAAAAGAATGGTGATGTTAATAAGTATCACTTGTATCAAGAATTCTTAAGGGTGGTGAATTTCCCATGACATTCTTGACATAAAAGTTAGCAATACTCCAAGGTAGAACATAACATAAGTTGGATAGCAAGGATCTCAAGGTACAACACAAAACATGAACAAGTTTGTGTTGAAGGGAAAGCAAGAAAGTTGACGATGATAACACAAATCATCGAGGGGCAAGGATGGTATTTCTCATCATGAATACAATTGATATCCTGGAGGAACTCAGAATGTTGATGATGATCATGACAAATTTTGTCGAGAGGTTTCATGGAGATGTAATCGCTCATCGACGACATCAAGCAAAAGGAAGGATGGAGCAAAAAGTTATTGAAACCACGGATACGACACAAACTCAGAATCAAGCTTGTTGCTTGAGGTGAAACGGTAAGACAAGGAAGATCGACGTAAGCTTAGCTCATCATCGAAAGTTGTGCTCTGGGAATAAGGACCAGGTAGCACAGTTAAAAAGTTGCATGATAAGGATATAGCCGATCAGGCTAGGAATGGCTTGATCGGGTAAAAATTCGTACTTAAAGAAGATTACTAAGAGTAGTTGAACCATAGTGCGGACTTGGTTCAGTTATCGGTGTCTTTGAGTGTTTAATAACTCAGAGTCCATGAAAAATTGTAATCAGTGAGAATGTAGTACTTGATGAAGAACCCATAAGAAGTTATGCAGTTCCAAGATAATCTCGAGATACCAGGGGGGTAATACTCGACGACAGTCCAAAGTAGAGCTTGTACTGGGGTATTGCTCTATAGAAGGTAAGTGCTTAAACATGCATGAGAAATGGTATTTAAAGGAGATCATGGTTGGAACCACGATTGAAAAAGGCCAGATCCCAGATATAAGATGTACTTATACCAAGGGAATAATTAATTTAAGAGAATCTTTAATGATAAGATCTACATCGTGTCCATGGGCATGAACACAAAGGTTCAAGGTCGGCTCCCACTTCTATAATGCATAACCTTCCATTCACTTCTCGTCCTCGAAGAAGTTGTATGGTAGAAAATTATCTGCTAAACACTAGAAGGGTATGACTTGTCAAAACCTTCTGGTTCATACGGTTTTTAAGGAAGGTATAGGTTCAACCCATAAGGGAATCTTAGGAACATATACCACAAACTACAGGAGCAAATAACTCCAGCTCGGAAGAAGAGCATGGTTGGCCAAATCAGAGAATAGGATTTACTAATGGCATTATGTATCAGGGAAGAATTCACAAGGTGATTAAATATAAAGGACATTGTCGAATAATAATCCACCAAAGGATTTGACGGTCGATAGCGGAGATGATGTGAGCATCGGCACATAACCAGTTGAAGAAAGAATGCAAGGGCATCATATTATAGAACATCTGAATGATTCGATGCTGAGATATGAAAGGAATTATGATTTCCAAATCGAAGGATCATAAGAGGACGCTCTGATCAAGGGTGGATAAGTTCAATAGACCTAAGGGTTCAATTGATGGCAAATAGATTGGTCGAGAACAAGCTCATGTTTAAAATGACGTCTGAGCCAGAAAGATAATTTAAAGGATCAACTGATGATTGCATGCATTCGCACTCAGGTTG
Source organism: Triticum dicoccoides (assembly GCF_002162155.2). Classification (NCBI taxonomy): domain Eukaryota; kingdom Viridiplantae; phylum Streptophyta; class Magnoliopsida; order Poales; family Poaceae; genus Triticum; species Triticum dicoccoides. The sequence goes on along the minus strand of NC_041391.1, from coordinate 86,807,469 downwards.
AATCAATGGGATGAAAATGATGGTGCCTAAGGATACTAACGAATATTGTCAGACATATGGAAAGCATCCATAATGCAAGCAGACAAGTATTGCAGAGCAATAAGCTAATAAAGATTTTTGGAGGATCGAATAGTATTTCGAAGACCAATGTGAAACACATGAACAAATGGTGATGAACGGATACTCGATAAGGGCGAGAAATTATTCGTAGGGGTATTCAGGTGGCAAGGAACTATAAGGGAGTAGGCACAAAATATTCTCGGAACAATAGAAAGGATTTCAAGGTATCTTGTAATAACAAGATCAACTGGGAATAAAAGTAAGAACGGCAAGTGTATGTATTTATCCATAGAGATATTTCGATGGTAGGGAATTGTGAAAGCAACGGGCACAAAGTATCAAAAGAGTACCGGAGAGTAACTTCGAAATCTTCTGGTGCAGCAGTCGACCATCGGTAATAAGATGCTCTCCGGGTGAAAGTGATGACGAGATCCTAATGTTAGATTTAGCAAAATTCATTTAACCCGAATAGAAGAGAGATCAGAGTCCCAGAGCATAGATGAGGAATTAAAGATCCTAATACCACCCAATGGCGACGTGGGCCCATGGGCTGCACAGCCATGTTAGTAAAAGTTTTGTAAAGTCTAGGCTCGACTTCGGCCAAGAAGTGTGAAAGAGGGATTCCTACAGGCAGTCGGCTCTGATACCAACTTGTGACGCCCCCGATTCAATCGTACACTAATCATGCATGCAAACGTGTATGATCAAGATCAGGGACTCACGGGAAGATATCACAACACAACTCTAAAAGTAAAAATAAGTCATACAAGCATCATAATACAAGCCAGGGGCCTCGAGGGATCGAATACAAGTGCTCGATCAAAGACGAGTCAGCGGAAGCGACAATATCTGAGTACAGACATAAGTTAAACAAGTCTGCCTTAAGAAGGCTAGCACAAACTGGGATACAGATCGAAAGAGGTGCAGGCCTCCTGCCTGGGATCCTCCTAAACTACTTCTGGTCGTCGTCAGCGGCCTGCATGTAGTAGTAGGCACCTCCAGTGTAGTAAGAGTCATCGTCGACGGAGGCGTCTGGCTCCTGGGATCCGGCATCTGGTTGCGACAACCAGGTAGAAGGGAAAGGGGGAAAAGAGGGAGAAAAGCAACCGTGAGTACTCATCCAAAGTACTCGCAAGCAAGGATCTACACTACATATGCATGGGTATATGTGTAAAGAAGCAATATAGGTGGACTGAACTGCAGAATGACAGAATAAGAGTGGGGTAGCTAGTCCTATCGAAGACTACGCTTCTGGCAGCCTCCGTCTTGCAGCATGTAGAAGACAGTAGATTGAAGTCGTCCAAGTAGCATCGCATAGCATAATCCTACCCGGCGATCCTCCCCTCGTTGCCCTGTGGAAAAGCGATCACCGGGTTGTCCGTGGAACTTGTCTGGGTGTGTTTTATTAAGTATCCGGTTCTAGTTGTCATAAGGTCAAGGTACAACTCCGGGTCGTCCATTTACCGAGGGACACGGCTATTCGAATAGATAAACTTCCCTGCAGGGGTGCACCACATAACCCAACATACTCGATCCCATTTGGCCGGACACACTTTCTTGGGTCATGCCCGGCCTCGGAAGATCAACACGTCGCAGCCCCACCTAGGCCTAACAGAGAGGTCAGCACGCTGGTCTAACTCCTATGGCGCAGGGGTCTGGGCCCATCGCCCATTGCACACCTGCACGTTGCATGGGCGGCCGGAAGCAGAACTAGCCCCCTTAATAGAAGAGCAGGCTTATGTTCCAATCCGGCGCGCGCCGCTCAGTCGCTGACATCTAGAAGGCTTCGGCTGATACCACGACGTCGAGTGCCCATACCTTTCCCGTGTAGTTGGTTAGTGCGTATAGGCCAGTGGCCAGACTCAGATCAAATACCAAGATCTCGTTAAGCGTGTTATTATGAAGCAACTGCGAACGCCGTCCAGGGCCAGGCCCACCTCTCGCCTAGGTGGTCTCAACCTGCCCTGTCGCTCCGCCTCAAAGTAACAGTCGTGGTCGTCGAGAACCCAGGCCCACCTCTATCGGGATGGAGCCACCTGTCCTTCCAGCCCCCACATCGGAATCACCTGTGGGTACTCAACGAGCTGACCCGACTTTAGTCACCATCTGTAAAGTATATGTATGTATAGTATATACCCGTGATCACCTCCCGAGTGATCACGGCCCAATAGTATAGCAAGGAAGACTGACAAGAATGTAGGGCCAATGATGATAAACTAGCATCCTATACTAAGCATTTAGGATTGCGGGTAAGGTATCAACGACTGTAGCAAGAATGACAGGCTATGCAACATAATAGGAGTAACCGAACAGTAACATGCTACACTACTCTAATGCAAGAGTATAGAGAAGAATAGGCGATATCTGGTGATCAAGGGGGGGGGGCCTTGCCTGGTTGCTCTGGCAAGTAGGAGGGGTTGTCTTCGGTGTAGTCGAACACACGGACATCGGCACCGGTCTCAGAGTCTACCGGAAAGAAGTAACAGAGGGGGAACACAATAAATAACAGAGCAATCAAATGTAACACAAAGCAAGACGCGGCAATATGCGGTGCTAGGGGTGACCTAACGTAGTGGTAGGTGATACCGGCGAGGGGGGGGGGGGACATCCGGGAAAGTATTCCCGGTGTCTCGCGTTTTTGGACAGATGAACCGGAGGGGGAAAGTTGCTTGTTTGCTATGCTAGGGATGTGTGGTGGACAAACGGGCTGTGTATCCGGATTCGTCTCATTGTTCTGAGCAACTTTCATGTACAAAGTTTTTCCATCCGAGCTACGGTTTATTTTCTATTAATTTTTAAAGTTTTCAATCATTTTCTAAATTATTATCTATTTAATTCTAACATTATCCAGAATAGTGCATGCTGATGTCATCATGACGTCAGCAGTCAACAGGGTGTTGACTCGGTCAAACTGACGTGTGGGTCCCAGCTGTCATTGACTGTTAACTAACCTAACAGATTAATTAACTAAACTTAGTGATTAGGTTAACCTATCAGGATTAATTAAGTTAATTAATTCTTTAATTACTTAATTAATTAATATTTTAATTATTTACTTATCTATTTTTTTAATAAATCTTTTATTATTATTATTTTCGTTCTGGGCGTGGGCCCCGTTTGTCATAGGCCTAGAAAACTCTAAGTTGTTTTAATCTGCTAACTTAACAGTGGGCGTCCAGGTTAGTTGCCCATTCTGACCAATTAAACAATCAATTTAACCTAAGCTAATTAGCCCTAAATAAACAAGGGCCAAGCCCATATCCAGAGAGTCGGCTGGCCTCTTGGCTGTGCACATACGCACGCGTAGGGCCATGGCCATCATGATGGACAGAGCCAGCGGCGAGCGCGAGGGCGCGCGAGTGGGCTGAGGGTCCAGCGATGCAGGGAGCACGGTGAGGAACTGGGCACGGCCACGAGCAACAGCAGCAGACAGCAACGGCACCGGTGGCAAGAGGCAGCAGCAGTAACACAGCAGGAGAGCAGCCGAAGCGGATGCGAACGACGACGGGCGCGACGGACGTGCAGCGCGTGAAATGAGCATGTTGAGAGCGAGGCTCGGACGGGCACGGCGGCGGATCTGCCAGAGAGGAAGAGGGAAAGGGAAGGGGGGCTCACAGGGCCCTGTAGTTGAGCAAGGCGTGCTCGGGGAGGAGGACGAGGAGGCGACGGCGATGGTGGGCGACTCCGGCGAAGCAGTGGCAGCACTGGCGGAGCTAGGGAGGAAGTCCAGGGGGGGCAAATGATAAAACATGCAGACTTGAGGGGGCCGAATACTAAATTTATCCTCATCTAAACCCTCTTAAAAAAATTCCTTCACACTTTTTACCAAGGTTGGGGGGGCCACAGCCACCCCAGGAGTGCACATAGCTCCGCCACTGAGTGGCAGGACGAGGCGGCGACAGTGTGCGGTTGCAGCGTGCATGGACGGCGTCCGACGAGGAGAGGGCGAGGACGAGCGACGAAGACGGGGAGGCGGCACCAACGACGGCGGGTGGCGGGGCGGTTTCAGCGGGGTTTCCGGGCGACGGCGGC
>NC_041391.1:86800329-86802845 GCF_002162155.2 Triticum dicoccoides | reverse complement strand
AGAAGTGGGGCAATTAGGGTTTCAGTCGGGTGGACCGGGGGGGTAGTAGGCGGGGGCGTGGGGTTAGCCGGCCTGGTGGCCTAGTGGGCCGAGGCCCAATTGGGCCGGGGGAATCCTTTTGTTTTTTTATCTTTCACCTTTTATTTATTTTCTTTTCTGTTTTCTTTTTAACTTCCAATTTATTTTAACTCTATTAAGATAATCAATTAGTGCCTAAATTAGTGTTGTAAATTATGCCTCTGCCATAAAAAGTTTGACTACCAAGTAAATTAGTTTAGGATTTTATAAAATACAAAAATGATTTATTTAATTGTTTTAGACACTGCGTTAATTACTTTTGAGCATTTAACCAAGTTTTTTTTAAATGTGGTTTCTCCACCATTATTACCCCCGAACTATTGAACACGTTTAGAGCATTTTAGTTTTAATGTTTGGAAACTTTTATTGTTTGGCTTAAATTTGAATTTGAATTTGAATCGGGTTTGAACTAATGCGAGATTAACAACAGTAACCATGGTGACGTGGTATTACTGTAGCCTAATTATCCGGGCGTCACAACATCGCGGGAAATCAATATCAAACGGAGTCCAAACACCGCGAAACTCCTTGGAGAATTTTTATGGACCAGAACACCCATGATGGGCCAGAGCAGCACCTGCGGGGTGCCCCGAGGGGGGCACAACCCACCAGGGCGAGCCTGGGACCCCAGGCGCGCCCAGGTGGGTTGTGCCCACCTCGGTGGCCTCCCGCACCCCTTCTTCGCCCTATAAAATCACAAATATTCCTAAACCATTCAGGGTAGCCCTAGATGAGAAGTTCCGCCGCCGCAAGGTCTCTGTATCCATGAAAACCAATCTAGACCATGTTCGGGCACCCTGCCAGAGGGGGGATCTTCTCCGGTGGACATCTTCATCATCCCGGTGGCCACCACGATGAGGAGGGAGTAGTCCACCCTCGGGGCTGAGGGTTTGTACCAGTAGCTCTGTGTTTGATCTCCCTCTCTCTCTCTCATGATCTATATCATGGGCTTTGTTAATATAGTCGGATCATATGATGTTTCTCCACTCTATACTCTTGTTATGAAGAATTGAATCTTTACCCTTCAAAGTTTTGTCTTGTCGGATTGAATATTCAGAGATGAGGACACATGATATATGTCTTGCATTATGAATACTTGAGGTGACAATGAGGTATCTTATTGATTCACTTGATATGTGTTATGGTATTCAACTCGCGGATTCCGGCGATGATATTGGGGTAATCTATGCATAGGGGTTCATGCACATTTTTCTCCAATGGAAACTTTGTTGTCTCTTAATAGTTTTTTGTGTGGATTGACTATTATGAATATGAATTTGCTTTGGTGTTATTCTAGTACGAACTCTAGGATAGATCGAACGAAAAAAATAGCTTTGTGTTATTTTAGTACAAACTCTTGAATAGATCGAACGAAAAGAATAGCTTTGAGGTGGTTTCCTGACATACAAACAATTCCTATCTTTTGTTCTCTGCTAATAGGAAATCGGTAGTGCTTCTTTATTGCTCTTTGAGGGATAATCATATGATCCAAATATGTTAGCATTGTTGAGAGGTTGCACTAGTGAAAGTACGGACCCTAGGCCTCATTTTAAAGCATTGCAACACCGTTTTTGTGCCCTTTTACTATTTGCTACCTTGCTGTTTTTATTTATTTAGATTATAAAAATATATTTCTACCATCCATATTACACTTTTATCACCATCTCTTCGCCGAACTAGTGCACCTATACAATTTGCCATTTGTATTGGGTGTGTTGGGGACACAAGATATCTCTTGTATTTGGTTGCAGGGTCGTTTGAGAGAGACCATCTTCATCCTACACCTCTCATGGATTGATAAACCTTAGGTCATCCACTTGAGGGAAAATTGCTACTGTCCTACAAAACTCTGCGCTTGGAGGCCCAACACGTGTCTACAAGAATAAAGTTGCATAGTAGACATCAAACTCTTTTCTGGCGCCATTGTCGGGGAGGTGAGTGCAAGAAGGTATATCTTTAGATATTGCAATCAAATCTTTTAGTTTCTTGTTTTATCACTAGTTTGGTTTATAAGAGAAAACTACATTAAAAACATGGAATTAAGGTTGCATCATATTATTGATCATCTTTATAATATATTTCTTGAAAATGATGGTTGGGAAAATTGTGCTCAATTGATAAAAGAAGATTTTAATAAAATGATTGGCATGAATGATGAGCATGATTGCAATGTTGTTAGTATCACTACTAGGAAAAGGGCTATAGATGGAATTGACACTAATGGCGCACCAGACATGTGGTGCACCATTACGATATACTAATGGCGCACCATGTGTTGGTACGCCATTAGTGTCCAAATACTAATGGCGCACCACATCGCGGGTGCGCCATTAGTAAATTTTTTTTAATTTTTTTTTTGTCAAAACTACTAATGGCGCACCGTGGGAGTGGTGCGCCATTACTAGTTGAACTAGTAATGGCGCACCATGCCACGATGC
>NC_041391.1:86765948-86800072 GCF_002162155.2 Triticum dicoccoides | reverse complement strand
CTTTTCAGTTTTAAAAAAATAAAAGAAAATGATGAAAATGTCAAAAAAATAAAAGAAAATAAGTTTCCCATGTGATATGTGGTCTAGTTGTTGGCAAAATTTGCAAATATGAATTTCGACTTCATTTGCAAAATCTCTCGAGAATTTGTAAAAATGGGCATAACTTTCGCATACTAACTCGGATGAAAAAGTTTTTTATATGAAAAATCATCTACTCGAAAAGTTACATCCGAATTTAACTGGGGGAACCCTGTTAAACATTTTCAAAATCCTCAAAAACCTAACAGAAAAAAAGATACGGGGCTTTTAAGATCTGGAGAGGCAAAAAAATTCAAAAAAATTGAAACTCACTAATGGCGCACCTGCCCATGGTGCGCCATTAGTATCTTCCCGCCTTCAAAATTTAAAATAAGTCAAAAAAATAAAATAAAAAGTAACTAATGGTGCACTTGCCCATGGTGCGCCATTAGTATCTTCCCGCCTTCCAAATTCAAAATAAGTCAAAAAAATAAAAAAAAAGTTACTAATGGCGCACCGGCCCATGGTGCGCCATTAGTATCTTCCCCGCCTTCAAAATTCAAAATAAGTCAAAAAAATAAAAAAAAAGTTAGTAATGGCGCACCTGCCCACGGTGCGCCATTACTATGTCGTATATATGGCTGGGCGCACCTCCTCCACTCAACCTCTCCTCCACTCCATCTCCTCTCCTCTCCTCTCCTCCACTCTATCTCCTCCTCTCCTCTCCTCCACTCCTTCTCCTCCTCTCCGGCGACCTCCTTCTCCTCTACGGCGACCTCCTCCTCCTCTCCGGCGACCTCCTCCTCTTCGGGAACCACCTCCTCCCTCCTCTCCTCCCCTCCCCTCCCCTCACGGTTTCTCCTCCCTCCTCTCCTCCCATTCCCTCATGGTTTCTCCTTCCTCCTCTCCGATGCTTCGGTGAACTCCTCTCCGGCGACCTCCTCCTCCTCTTCGGCGATGTAGGCGAGCGCCTCTCCGGTGACCTCCTCCTCCTCCTCTCCGGCGAACTCCTCTCCGGCAAAAGAACACGGCAAAAGAACATACAAGATCCAAAAACAGGAAAAAAATTTGAAATAATATCGTGCCAAAAAATGAGCAAAAAAAACTAGCAAAAAATGGGCAAAAAAATCACGATCCAGATCCAAATTCAAAATTCAAAAATAGCAATGGCGCACGGTGGGGGTTAGACGGTGTGCCACTACTATTTTCCCGCTTTCAAAATTCAAAAATACTAATGGCGCACCGTGGCCTATACTAATGGCGCACCAGTGGCCTATACTAATGGCGCACTGTGGCCTATACTAATGGCGCACCAGTGGTGCGCCATTAGTATACCAGATACTAATGTCGCATCAGTGGTGCGTCATTAGTAAAAATTACTAACGGCGTGCTAGTAATGGCGCACTAGGGATGCGCCATTAGTAGGCAAAACTGGTGTGCCATTAGTAGGCCTTTTCCTAGTAGTGTATTAATTCTTTGAATATCCAAAATGCTAATGATGAGTGCACTAGCCATGATAATGATGTCTCATATAAGAATGCCAATTTTTGTGGAGTAAATTGGGAGTGCACACACACACCAAAAAGGGAAGATAGATTTTGTAAGAAGCATAAATATTTAGAAACTAAAAAGTTTCAAGAGAGGCTAGATGATTGTGCTGAAAGATTCAATATCTTTCGCCATCCTTGTGAACTTTGCAATGAACGTGGTCATTTAAAGCTCCAATTCTATTTGTTTCATTATAAAATTGTGTCCAAAAATGGTGATAACTTGATTACCCTTGAGAATCATAAAGAGCTTAGTATTCTTTTGGGGTCCGAAGAAATGAAACGTATAACTAAGGATGTTCCATTATTTAATCTCAATAGAATTCTTGATTTTGATCTAGAGGAAATTTATATGTTTTGTGCTGTAAATTGCATTGAGAATCCTTATATTGCCAACTATCTAAAGACAAGCAAACAAATAGAGCATGAAGAGAGTACTAATGAAAGGGAAACTATTTCCCAATACCCTCCTAGTGATTATGATGAATAAGGTAACGAGGAGGAGCTTCCTATCCAATCAATCTCTTCAACAAGATGCTCGGAAAAAAGATTAAACCCACACGTGAGGTGGTGAAGAAGAAAAAGAAAATACGAAAAAGCAGAGGTAAAAAGGTAACTCTCCCAAGTAATATTGCTCCTATCACCATTGTGCCTCATGAAAGTGAATCAAATATGTTAATGGAGGATGGTGATATTGAGTATGATTTTGTGATGCCTACTACTTGTTGTGATGATTATGATTGGGAAGACAATGATGTCTCTTATGATATTAAAAATCTTTTTGCCACTTGCTTGGAAGAATATGGTAATAATGTTTGCTATACTATTGATGCCATTAATGCTATTGATAAGAATGATTATGATGATATGCAAAACCACAAGCTTGGGGATGCGATGTTTGATGAGTATGAAATGTTTGAAAATTTATTTGCTGAAAATAATGCTTGTACTAAGCTTGGGTATGCTTTGCATAATGAATATGATCCTTTGATTCCTTCTACTTTCGATAAGAAAATTTATTATGATGATAGCATGCCTCCTATTTATGATGATTACATTGATGAAAGTGGGTGTGGAAGAGTGTCAACTCTAGGTAGTAGTGATCCCACTATTTTGGAGGGTGTTCAATCTTATTACAATATTGATGAAAGTGTATTTGGAGAGGTGCTACGTCTTGAGCTTGCGTTGGTTTTCCTTGAAGAGGAAAGGGTGATGCAGCACAGTAGCGCAAGTATTTCCCTCCGTTTTTGAGAACCAAGGTATCAATCCAGTAGGAGGCTCCTCACAAGTCCCACGCACCTACACAAACAAAACAAGAACTTGCAACCAACGCAATAAAGGGGTTGTCAATCCCTTCAAGGTCACTTGCGAAAGTGAGATCTGATAGAGATAATATGATAAGATAAATATATTTTTGGTATTTTACGATATAAATTTGAAAAGTAAAGATGCAAATAAAAGTAGATTGAAATCTTATATGATAAGAGATAGACCCGGCGGCCATAGTTTTCACTAGTGGCTTCTCTCAAGATAGCATAATTATTACGGTGGGTGAAAAAATTACTGTCGAGCAATTGATATAAAAGCGAATGATTATGAGATTATCTAGGCATGATCATGTATATAGGCATCACGTCCGTGACAAGTAGACCGACTCCTGCCTACATCTACTACTATTACTCCACACATCAACCGCTATCCAGCATGCATCTAGAGTATTGAGTTCATGAAGAACAGAGTAACGCATTAAGAAAGATGACACGATGTAGAGGGATAAACTCATGCAATATGATATAAACTCCATCTTTTTATCCTCAGTGGCAACAATACAATACGTGCCTTGCTGCCCCTGCTGTCACTGGGAAAGGACACCGCAATATTGAACCCAAAGCTACGCACTTCTCCCATTGCAAGAAAGATCAATCTAGTAGGCCAAACCAAACGGATAATTCGAAGAGACTTGAAAAGATAACTTAATCACACATAAAAGAATTCAGAGGAGATTCAAATATTTCTCATAGATAAACTTGATCATAAACCCACAATTCATCAGATCTCGACAAACACACCGCAAAAAGAGTTACATCGAATAGATCTCCGAGAAGAGGAAGGAGAACTTTGTATTGAGAATGAAAGAGAGAGAAGAAGCCATCTAGCTAATAACTATGGACCCGAAGATCTATGGTAAACTACTCACAACTTATCGGCGAGGCCTTGGAGTTGATGTAGGGGCCCTTAGTGGTGGATTACCCCTCCGGCAGAACGCCGGCGACGGCTCCAAGATGGGATCTCGCAGATACAGAAGGTTACGGTGGTGGAAATAGTTTTTCGTTGGCTCCCCTGATGGATTCGGGGTACATGGGTATATATAGGAGGAAGAAGTACGTCGGTGGACACTCGAGGGGCCCAGGAGGGTGGGCGGCGTGCCCAGCCCTAGGGGGCGCGTCGGGCACCCTCGTGGCCTCCTTGCTTGTTTCTTAACTTGCACTCCAAGTTCTCTGGATCACGTTTGTTCCAAAAAGATCGCCTCCTGAAGGTTTCATTCCATTTGGACTCCGTTTGATATTCCTTTTCTTCGAAACACTGAAATAGGCAAAAAAACATCAATTCGGGCTAGGCCTCTGGTTAGTAGGTTAGTCCCAAACATGAAATCAACTTTCTTATACGATGGGTTACGCCACCACCCAAAGTTGAAAATCTTCAATTTGAGTTTTTCTTTGTTTTTGAAATTCCTCAGTTTTTCAAATTCTTCAACTTGAAATGTCTTCACTATTTCTGTCGTCTGTCTTCGGTTGATTATATATATATATATATATATATATATATATATATATATATATATATATATATATATATGTTGAGTTTATGTCCTCTACAACATTCACTTATTGCTAATTCTTCAAGTTGATTTTTTCCGCTAAGTGAATGTGATCGGACCCTTTACCCCTCCATGCTGAACTCAATCCAATCTTTTCACAAATTCTTCATGTGCGTTCTGATTTGAAACTCGTTCAAAATCTTCACTATGTCCTTGACAATTGAAGAAATTGAGAACGGTAACTTAAAACTTATCTTATCTAAATTTTCGGCTTTGCCGCTCAAACCGTTCTACTTCTCACGACAAATACTTATCTATTCACCCACGATCCTACACGATCGCCACCTCACAGTATATGGGTGACACATGTTAGGTGAATGAGAAAAGCCAGGGGCACGTTCGTTCGAAATCCTCGGGTGCATAGTTTTTCATTGCTGCTATAAATACCCCTGTCTTCTCCTCACTTCACTTTTACTCCGCTCGACCTCTCTCTCCCGCTCGAGCTTCCCAAACCCTAGCGCCGCCGCTACTTCATCGTCGTCGGTGAGGAAGAGCTTCACTGCCTCGACCTCGTCGTCGTCGTACTCGTGCCGGTTGCAGATCTCTTCACTCCGCCGCCGCCGTAGCCATCTTCCTCTGCCAAGTTAGGGCGTGGAAGATCTGAGTCGACGGACTTCACCTCAACACTTCCCAGTTCATCGTGTTCTTCACTTCGGGTAATTAAAAGTTACTTTTATTGCCCGCTTTGATTCATGTGTTTTTCTAAAAATCTTCAAAGGTGTTTATTCTTCAAATCTTCACACACTAAACACCTCACATGTTATCTATTCTTGATTCGTTTCTCTAAGCAATGATTTTCCTCAAGATTCCTCAACTGTGTGGATTTCCAAATCTGTACAACTCTGGAACCTAAGATAAAGAACGCTTAGTGAAATTCTTCAAGACTCATCGGTCAAATTCCTCAAACCTTTTCTCTTTTAAAAAAATCTTCTGAGAACGCATATGACCTCTCCAAATTCCTCGCAACTATACTTTGTTCACAGGTACAAATGTCCGCTTCTGAATCACTAGATTCTCATCAACTTAACTCATTTGCATCATTCCTCGAAGAAAAGTTGCATACATCTTCAGAAACTTCAGTTGTTAATCCTCAGCTGAAGAAAATGGCTGATGGCAAGAAGCCACAGAAGGGAGGAAAAAGGCCTGAGGTCAACACAGCATTTGAAATCCTTGAGGATATCTATGCTGGATATTGCACTCCAAATGAGGCCAAGTTTGGCAAGGAGGACAAAAATTAGCGCAGAGTGCGCATACAACGAATTGAGAGGAGATGGGCACGAGAATGGAGGGAGTACAGATATGTTACTCCCAAGTACATGAAGAAATCCACGCTCAATCCTCCATGCTCAAGACCTCCATTGAGGCCTGGCCAACTGGCAGATCCCACCAGCCTCAAGCACGGTGAGGACTATGCTACTGAATGGGCTAGGCGCCAGGCCAAACTAGCCAAGCAAGCAAAAGAAGTAGTGAGGAAATTCAATGAAGATTCTGCTGCTGCTGCTAACGCTGCCGAGGCCTCTGGTAGTAAGCCCAAAAAGGCTATGCCAAAGAAGCCTGCCCACAAGTCTAGTGCTTCTCCTTCAATGCCCTCACGGCCAAACTCCTCAGCAATGCCCTAACGGCCAGCATCTTCAAAGCCCTCACGGCCAATTCCTCACTCTGCTCCTCCTCCTCTTCCGACAAAGTCTTCGGGTGCTCCGACAAAATCTTCAGCACCTCTGCATCTTGCCACGTGCCAAAGGACTCAAGGCTTCTCTATTGCCTCAGGAGCATCTGCAGGCTCCTCAGCTGCTCGACCTTCCTCAGCTGGTCCCTCGCTTCTGAAGAAAAAGGCCACTGCTGGATGAGGTATTCGACCAAGTCCTCACAAGAAGCAAGTCGCTTTCCAAGTGCCCTCTGATGATGATGAGGCGGATGATGATGAACTTGCTGAAATCATCAGAGACAGGCAAGCTAGGGCCGCTAGAGCAGAAGGCAGCAATGTGCCACTTATTTTGGATCCCAAGCTGATCCTCGATTTCATTGACTTATGCCACAAGGACCCAGCTACACCTTTGCCGGAGATGAACCTCACTCCTGGTCAAAGTCATGTTCTCACTCACTTCATTGAGGAAGAAAAGTGGAAATATGAAGAAGGACGAAGGCTGAAGAAAGCGCAATACAAGAAACAGCGCTACCTCAAGGACAATGTCCTCACTCCTACCCCCGAACAACTCATTGCTGTACAAGCTGAAATCAAGCAACCGAGTGATGATTTCAATCGGTACCATGCTGATTGGAAGGGAGCAAAAGTACATTTCGTTAATCTGACGAAGACTTTCTCTTCAACTGCCACTGCTCCAGTGCATGTTGAAATTCCTCAAGTTGAAGCATCTGCCCAACCCACTGAAGAACATGCCAGCACCGCTGATGTCAGTATGGTTGCTGAAGAAAATGAGAGTACCAGGGCTGATGACTCCATTCCAGCCGCTGATGATATTGCCAGGGCATCCACTAGTGATGCGCACGAGGAAAGTGAACAAGACAGGGCAACTGCTGTTGGAAATATACCCTAGAGGCAATAATAAAAGCATTATTATTATATTTCTTTGTTCATGATAATTGTCTTTATTCATGCTATAATTGTATTATCCGGAAATCGTAATACATGTGTGAATAACAGACACCAACATGTCCCTAGTAAGCCTCTAGTTGACTAGCTCGTTGATCAATAGATAGTCATGGTTTCCTGGCTATGGACATTGGATGTCATTGATAACAGGATCACATCATTAGGATAATGATGTGATGGACAAGACCCAATCCTAAGCATAGCGTGAGATCGTGTAGTTCGTTTGCTAGAGCTTTTCTAATGTCAAGTATCTTTTCCTTTGACCATGAGATCGTGTAACTCCCGGATACCGTAGGAGTGCTTTGGGTGTATCAAACGTCACAACGTAACTGGGTGACTATAAAGGTGCATTACAGGTATCTCTGAAAGTGTCTGTTGGGTTGACACGGATCGAGACTGGGATTTGTCACTCCGTATGACGGAGAGATATCACTGGGCCCACTCGGTAATGCATCATCATAATGAGCTCAAAGTGACCAAGTGTTTGGTCACGGGATCATGCATTATGGTACGAGTAAAGTGACTTGCCGGTAACGAGATTGAACGAGGTATTGGGATACCGACGATCGGATCTTGGGCAAGTAACATATCGATTGACAAAGGGAATTGCATACGGGGTTGATTAAATCCTCGACATCGTGGTTCATCCGATGAGATCATCGTGGAGCATGTGGGAGCCAACATGGGTATCCAGATCCCGCTGTTGGTTATTGACCGGAGAGCGATCTCGGTCATGTCTACATGTCTCCCAAACCCGTAGGGTCTACACACTTAAGGTTCAGTGACGCTAGGGTTGTAGGGATATGTATATGCAGTAACCCGAATGTTGTTCGGAGTCCCAGATGAGATCCCAGACATTACAAGGAGTTCCGGAATGGTCCGGAGGTAAAGATTTATATATGGGAAGTCCTGTTTCGGGCATCGGAACAAGTTTTGGGGTTATCGGTATTGTACCGGGACCACCGGAAGGGTCCCGGGGGTCCACCGGGTGGGTCCACCTGTCCTGGGGGGCCACATGGGCTGTAGGGGGTGCGCCTTGGCCTACATGGGCCAAGGGCACCAGCCCCACATAGGCCCATGCGCCTAGGGTTTGAAGGGGGAAGAGTCCTAGGAGGGGAAGGCACCTCCTAGGTGCCTTGGGGGGGAGGGAAACCTCCCCTTGGCCATCGGCCATAGGAGATTGGATCTCCTAGGCTGCGCACCACCCCCCTTGGCCCTCCTATATATAGTGGGGGAGAGGAGGGACTTCATACCTGAACACCTTGGCCTTTGGTTGCCTCCTTCTCCCTCTCCAACACCTCCTCCTCCTCCATAGTGCTTGGAGTAGCCCTGCCGGAGTACTGCAGCTCCATCAACACCACGCCGTCGTGCTGCTGCTGGTGCCATCTCCCTCAACCTCTCCTCCCCCCTTGCTGGATCAAGAAGGAGGAGACGTGGTTGTTCCGTACGTGTGTTGAACGCGGAGGTGCCGTCCGTTCGGTGCTAGGATCTCCGGTGATTTGGATCACGTCGTGTTCGACTACATCATCCCCGTTCTTTGAACGCTTCCGCTCGCGATCTACAAGGTATGTAGATGCATCTAATCACTCGTTGCTAGATGAACTCATAGATGGATCTTGGTGAAACCGTAGGAAAATTTTTGTTTTCTGCAACGTTCCTCAACAGTGGTATCAAAGCTAGGTTTATGCGTAGTTCTTCTTGCACGAGTAGAACACAATTTGTTGTGGGCGTAGATTTGTCAACTTTCTTGCCGCTACTAGTCTTATCTTGCTTCAGCAGTATTGTGGGATGAAGCGGCCTGGACTAACCTTACACGTACGCTTACGTGAGACCGGTTCCACCGACTAACATGCACTAGTTGCATAAGGTGGCTGGCGGGTGTCTGTCTCTCCTACTTTAGTTGAAGCGGATTCGATGAAAAGGGTCCTTATGAAGGGTAAATTGAAGTTGACAAATCACGTTGTGACTTTCACGTAGGTAAGAAAACGTTCTTGCTAGAACCCTACTTTAGCCACGTAAAACTTGCAACAACAATTAGAGAACGTCTAACTTGTTTTTGCAGCAAGTGCTTTGTGATATGATATGGCCAAAGTTGTGATGAATGATGAATGATCTATATGTCATGTATGAGATGTTCATGCTATTGTAATAGGAATCACGACTTGCATGTCGATGAGTATGACAACCGGCAGGAGCCATAGGAGTTGTCTTTATTTTTTGTATGACCTGCGTGTCATTGAAGAACGCCATGTAAACTACTTTACTTTATTACTAAACGCGTTAGTCATAGAAGTAGAAGTAGTCGTTGGCGTGACAACTTCATGAAGACACGATGATGGAGATCATGGTGTCATGCCGGTGACAAGATGATCATGGAGCCCTGAAGATGAAGATCAAAGGAGCTATATGATATTGGCCATATCATGTCACTACTTTATATAATTGCATGTGATGTTTATTATGTTTTATGCATCTTGTTTACTTAGGACGACGGTAGTAAATAAGATGATCCCTTACAACAATTTCAAGAAGTGTTCTCCCCTAACTGTGCACCGTTGCTAAAGTTCGTCGTTTCGAAGCACCACGTGATGATCGGGTGTGATAGATCCTTACGTTCACATACAACGGGTGTAAGACAGTTTTACACAGCGAAAACACTTAGGGTTAACTTGACGAGCCTAGCATGTACAGACATGGCCTCGGAACACGGAGACCGAAAGGTCGAACATGAGTCGTATGGAAGATACGATCAACATGAGAATGTTCACCGACGATGACTAGTCCGTCTCACGTGATGATCGGACACGGCCTAGTCGACTCGGATCGTGTAACACTTAGATGACCAAAGGGATGTCAAATCTGAGTGGGAGTTCATTATAATTTGATTAGATGAACTTAATTATCATGAACTTAGTCAAAATATTTTGCAATATGTCTTGTAGATCAAATGGCCAACGTAGTCCTCAACTTCAACGCGTTCCTAGAGAAAACTAAGCTGAAAGACGATGGCAGCAACTACACGGACTGGGTCCGGAACCTGAGGATCATCCTCATAGATGCCAAGAAAGATTATGTCCTACAAGCACCGCTGGGTGATGCACCTGTCCTCCCTGCAGAACAAGACGTTATGAACGCTTGGCAGGCACGTTCCGATGACTACTCCCTCGTTCAGTGTGGCATGCTTTACAGCTTAGAGCCGGGGCTCCAAAAGCGTTTTGAGAGACATGGAGCATATGAGATGTTCGAAGAGCTGAAAATGGTTTTCCAAGCTCATGCCCGGGTCGAGAGATATGAAGTCTCCGACAAATTCTTCAGCTGTAAGATGGAGGAAAATAGTTCTGTCAGTGAGCACATACTCACTATGTCTGGGTTACATAACCGCTTGACTCAGCTGGGAGTTAATCTCCCGGATGATGCGGTCATTAACAGAATCCTCCAGTCGCTTCCACCAAGCTACAAGAGCTTTGTGATGAACTTCAATATGCATGGGATGGAAAAGACCATTCCCGAAGTATTTGCTATGCTGAAATCAGCAGAGGTAGAAGTCAAGAAGGAACATCAAGTGTTGATGGTCAATAAAACCACTAAGTTCAAGAAGGGCAAGGGTAAAAAGAACTTCAAGAAGGACGGCAAGGTAGTTGCCGCGCCCAGCAAGCAAGCTGCCGGGAAGAAGCCAAAGAATGGACCCAAGCCCGAGACTGAGTGCTTTTATTGCAAGGAAAGTGGTCACTGGAAGCGGAACTGCCCCAAATACTTAGTGGACAAGAAGGCCGGCAAAACCAAAGGTATATTTGATATACATGTAATTTATGTGTACCTTACCTGTAATCGTAGTGACTCCTGGGTATTTGATACCAGTGCCGTTGCTCATATTTGTAACACACAGCAGGAGCTGCGGAATAAACGGAGACTGGCGAAGGACGAGGTGACGATGCGCGTCGGGAATGATTCCAAGGTCAATGTGATCGCCGTCGGCACGCTACCTCTACATTTACCTACGGGATTAGTTTTGAACCTCAATAATTGTTATTTTGTGCCAAGTTTGAGCATGAACATTGTATCAGGATCTCGTTTAATTCGAGATGGCTACTCATTTAAATCCGAGAATAATGGTTGTTCTATTTATATGAGAGATATGTTTTATGGTCATGCTCTGATGGTGAATGGTTTATTCTTTATGAATCTCGAGCGTAATGCTACACATATTCATAGTGTAAGTACCAAAAGATGTAAGATTGATAGTGATAGTCCCACATACTTGTGGCACTGCCGCCTTGGTCACATAGGTGTCAAACGCATGAAGAAGCTCCATGCTGATGGACTTTTAGAGTCTCTTGATTACGAATCATTTGACACGTGCGAACCATGCCTCATGGGTAAAATGACCAAGACTCCATTCTCAGGAACAATGGAGCGAGTAACCAACTTATTGGAAATCATACATACTGATGTGTGCGGTCCAATGAGTGTTGAGGCTCGCGGTGGCTATCGTTATGTTCTCACCCTCACTGATGACTTGAGTAGATATGGGTATGTCTACTTAATGAAACACAAGTCTGAGACCTTTGAAAAGTTCAAGGAATTTCAGAGTGAAGTTGAGAATCAATGTGACAGGAAAATCAAGTTTCTACGATCAGATCGTGGAGGAGAATACTTGAGTCACGAGTTTGGTACACACTTAAGAAAATGTGGAATAGTTTCACCACTCACGCCGCCTGGAACACCTCAGCGTAATGGTGTGTCCGAACGTCGTAATCGCACTCTATTAGATATGGTACGATCTATGATGTCTCTTGCCGATTTACCACTATCTTTTTGGGGCTATGCTTTAGAGACTGCCGCATTCACTTTAAATAGGGCACCGTCGAAATCCGTTGAGACGACACCGTATGAATTGTGGTTTGGAAAGAAACCTAAGCTGTCTTTTCTAAAAAGTTTAGGGATGCGATGCTTATGTCAGGAAACTTCAACCTGAAAAGCTTGAACCCAAATCGGAAAAATGCGTCTTCATAGGATACCCTAAAGAAACTGTTGGGTATATCTTCTACCTCAGATCCGAAGGCAAGATCTCTGTTGCCAAGAATGGGTCCTTTCTGGAGAAAGAGTTTCTCTCGAAAGAAGTAAGTGGGAGGAAAGTAGAGCTTGATGAAGTATTACCTCCTGAACCGGAAAATGGCGCAACTCAAGAAACTGTTCCTGAGGTGCCTGCACCGGCTAGAGAGGAAGTTAATGATAATGATCAAGATACTTCTGATCAAGCTCCTACTGAAATTCGAAGGTCCACAAGGACACGTTCCACACCAGAGTGGTACGGCAACCCTGTCTTGGAAATCATGTTGTTAGACAACAGTGAACTTTCGAACTATGAAGAAGCGATGGCGGGCCCGGATTCCGACAAATGGCTAGAAGCCATGAAATCCGAGATAGGATCGATGTATGAAAACGAAGTATGGACTTTGACTGACTTGCCCGTAGAACGGCGAGCCATAGAAAATAAATGGATCTTTAAGAAGAAGACAGACGCGGATGGTAATGTGACCATCTATAAAGCTCGGCTTGTCGCTAAGGGTTATCGACAAGTTCAAGGGGTTGACTACGATGAGACTTTCTCACCGATAGCGAAGCTGAAGTCCGTCCAAATCATGTTAGCAATTGCCGCATTTTATGATTATGAAATTTGGCAAATGGACGTCAAAACGGCATTCCTTAATGGTTTCCTTAAGGAAGAATTGTATATGATGCAGCCGGAAGGTTTTGTCGATCCTAAAAATGCTGACAATGTGTGCAGGCTTCAACGCTCGATTTATGGGCTGGTGCAAGCATCTCGGAGTTGGAACATTCATTTTGATGAGATGATCAAAGCGTTTGGGTTTACACAGACTTATGGAGAAGCCTGTGTTTACAAGAAAGTGAGTGGGAGCTCTATAGCATTTCTCATACTATATGTAGATGACATACTTTTGATGGGAAATGATATAGAACTTTTGGACAGCATTAAGGCCTACTTGAATAAGAGTTTTTCAATGAAGGACCTTGGAGAAGCTGCTTATATATTGGGCATCAAGATCAATAGGGGTAGATCAAGACGCCTCATAGGTCTTTCACAAAGCACATATCTTGATAAGATTTTGAAGAAGTTCAAAATGGACCAGTCCAAGAAAGGGTTCTTGCCTGTTTTGCAAGGTGTGAAATTGAGCTCAGCTCAATGTCCGACCACGGCAGAAGATATAGAAGAGATGAGTGTCATCCCCTATGCCTCAGCCATAGGTTCTATTATGTATGCCATGCTGTGTACCAGACCAGATGTAAACCTTGCCGTAAGTTTGGTAGGAAGGTACCAAAGTAATCTCGGCAAGGAACACTGGACAGCGGTCAAGAATATCCTGAAGTACCTGAAAAGGACTAAGGAAATGTTTCTCGTTTATGAAGGTGACGAAGAGCTCGTCGTAAAGGGTTACGTCGACGCTAGCTTCGACACAGATCTGGACGACTCTAAGTCACAAACCAGATACGTGTATATTTTGAATGGTGGGGCAGTAAGCTGGTGCAGTTGCAAGCAGAGCGTCGTGGCGGGATCTACATGTGAAGCGGAGTACATGGCAGCCTCGGAGGCAGCACATGAAGCAATTTGGATGAAGGAGTTCATCACTGACCTAGGAGTCATACCCAATGCGTCGGGGCCGATCAAGCTCTTCTGTGACAACACTGGAGCTATTGCACTTGCCAAGGAGCCCAGGTTTCACAAGAAGACAAGGCACATAAAGCGTCGCTTCAACTCCATTCGTCAAAATGTTCAAGATGGAGACATAGAGATTTGTAAAGTACATACGGACCTGAATGTAGCGGATCCGTTGACTAAACCTCTCCCTAGAGCAAAACATGATCAACACCAGAATTCCATGGGTGTTCGATTCATCACAATGTAACTAGATTATTGACTCTAGTGCAAGTGGGAGACTGTTGGAAATATGCCCTAGAGGCAATAATAAAAGCATTATTATTATATTTCTTTGTTCATGATAATTGTCTTTATTCATGCTATAATTGTATTATCCGGAAATCGTAATACATGTGTGAATAACAGACACCAACATGTCCCTAGTAAGACTCTAGTTGACTAGCTCGTTGATCAATAGATAGTCATGGTTTCCTAGCTATGGACATTGGATGTCATTGATAACGGGATCACATCATTAGGATAATGATGTGATGGACAAGACCCAATCCTAAGCATAGCGTGAGATCGTGTAGTTCGTTTGCTAGAGCTTTTCTAATGTCAAGTATCTTTTCCTTTGACCATGAGATCGTGTAACTCCCGGATACCGTAGGAGTGCTTTGGGTGTATCAAACGTCACAACGTAACTGGGTGACTATAAAGGTGCATTACAGGTATCTTCGAAAGTGTCTGTTGGGTTGACACGGATCGAGACTGGGATTTGTCACTCCGTATGACGGAGAGATATCACTGGGCCCACTCGGTAATGCATCATCATAATGAGCTCAAAGTGACCAAGTGTCTGGTCACGGGATCATGCATTACGGTACGAGTAAAGTGACTTGCCGGTAACGAGATTGAACGAGGTATTGGGATACCGACGATCGGATCTCGGGCAAGTAACATATCGATTGACAAAGGGAATTGCATACAGGGTTGATTAAATCCTCGACATCGTGGTTCATCCGATGAGATCATCGTGGAGCATGTGGGAGCCAACATGGGTATCCAGATCCCGCTGTTGGTTATTGACCGGAGAGCGATCTCGGTCATGTCTACATGTCTCCCGAACCCGTAGGGTCTACACACTTAAGGTTCAGTGACGCTAGGGTTGTAGGAATATGTATATGCAGTAACCCGAATGTTGTTCGGAGTCCCGGATGAGATCCCGGACGTTACGAGGAGTTCCGGAATGGTCCGGAGGTAAAGGTTTATATATGGGAAGTCATGTTTCGGGCATCGGAACAAGTTTCGGGGTTATCGGTATTGTACCGGGACCACCGGAAGGGTCCCGGGGGTCCACCGGGTGGGTCCACCTATCCCGGGGGGCCACATGGGCTGTAGGGGGTGCGCCTTGGCCTACATGGGCCAAGGGCACCAGCCCCACATAGGCCCATGCGCCTAGGGTTTGAAGGGGGAAGAGTCCTAGGAGGGGAAGGCACCTCCTAGGTGCCTTGGGGGGGAGGGAAACCTCCCCTTGGCCGCCGGCCATAGGAGATTAGATCTCCTAGGCTGCGCACCACCCCCCCTTGGCCCTCCTATATATAGTGGGGGAGAGGAGGGACTTCATACCTGAACACCTTGGCCTTTGGTTGCCTCCTTCTCCCTCTACAACACCTCCTCCTCCTCCATAGTGCTTGGCGTAGCCCTGCCGGAGTACTGCAGCTCCATCAACACCACGCCGTCGTGCTGCTGCTGGTGCCATCTCCCTCAACCTCTCCTCCCCCCTTGCTGGATCAAGAAGGAGGAGACGTGGCTGTTCCGTACGTGTGTTGAACGCGGAGGTGCCGTCCGTTCGGTGCTAGGATCTCCGGTGATTTGGATCACGTCGTGTTCGACTACATCATCCCCGTTCTTTGAACGCTTCCGCTCGCGATCTACAAGGTATGTAGATGCATCTAATCACTCGTTGCTAGATGAACTCATAGATGGATCTTGGTGAAACCGTAGGAAAATTTTTGTTTTCTGCAACGTTCCTCAACAACTGCAACAGTTGTGCCTGAAGAAAATGCACCTCCTGCACCTACACCAACTCCAATCCTTCCATCTGCATCAGATGCGAAGAAGACAAAGGCTACAGAACGTGCAGCGATGAAAAAGAGGAAGGCATCAACTACTTCAAATTCTTCAGCTTCGAAGAAGATGAAGACGCTGACCAGTTCAATTGACAATCCAATTGATGTCGTTCATGTCTCATCAATGCCATCAAAGGACCTTGTTCCTTATGGTGAAGAATATGAGATTCCCAAGGAATCTGATGAAGAAACTCCATCTGCTGCTTCGACAAAGCAGTTGGACGAAGAAATTGAAGTGGATGAGATCCCTTCAACCCCAATCATTTCCTCACATGTGCCTCAGTTCACTGCTGAAGAGGCAGGTGTTGAAGAACTTGAAGATGAGGATGTGGACATTGGATGTACCACTCCTGTGCTCAATGATGACTTTTGGGAAAGTCAGCACCCAAATTCTCCACTGTTCACTCCTCTCCAAGCCGTTCCTCAGTCTCCAGTCGCTACAGAAGTACAAGTGGAATCTGAACAACATCGTGCAACCCCGTCCGTCCATGAGGAAATTCCAGCCACTAGTGCTGATGAAAATGTGAATGAAGAAGAGATGCCTCAGGCTGCAACTGCAGTAGAAACTGAAATTCCTCAGCATGACGAACCTAAGATTGCGATTCCTGAGGTGATACTGCAAATCACTGACACTCCTTAGCCCAAGCCAAAGAATCCCTTCTCCAAGAATCCAAAATTCAAGGCTGATGATTTCTTCGGCGAGCATGCATTCTTCACTGAATTCAACCCTTATGACAATGCTCGTCTTAGAAGGAAGCGTTTCTGGACAGCCAGCCACGCCAACTTTTATTCCTCAGTTCTATTTGACAAGGACAAAGTCTTCGATCATGAGCACATTCCTCACGTGGACATGGAATCTATGCCATGCTTCATGCCGGTTCTCAGTATGCTTCATGATGCAGGCTTGCTGAATTTCTGCACTGACATCGTTTATTAGAATGAAGAGCTGCTGACGTCAACTCATGGGTGTTGGACTGGATGACGGAAAACACTCATTACAAGGCACCAGCCTCTGAATTGCTTCGTGCCTTGCCAATCAGTCCTCCACCAGAAGGTGCTCGCTGTCTGTATGATGAACCTGAACTTACTGATCATTATATGCAAGTGCTGATGAAGCCGCTGAAGCCTGGACAAGCTCAAAGGACCAAATTCCTCGTGAAGGATTTTCTCTATGTGCCAAGAACTATATACCGCATTCTAACAAAGACTATCAGCCCAATCAAAGGACATGACTCTTCAGATGAAGAAATTGTGGGGATGATGAAGAATATGCTCTTCATCATCATGCATGGTATTCCTATCAATTACCATGATTTCTTCATGAGGTCTCTTTCAAATGTTGCACTTTCACCGTTTGAGTTGAAGCCTTATGCACCATGGATCATGAGATTCCTCAGATCAAGGTCTTCACTCAACTACAAGACTGATACACTTAACCATGGCAGCTACTTGCCACCAATTGAAGTCCTCAAGCAGACCATTTCCTCATCTGATGAGAAGGGCAAGTCACCAGCTATGATCGATGAAGGAATTCATCCATTGGATGGTCAGTTCTGCAAAGCTACAACTTATTCCACCAATGATGACTCTGCCACACATGATTCTGCTGCCAATGCTCCAAAGTTTGGCTCTATTCTTCACAACATGACCTCTACACACAATGCAGTGAAGAAAAACCATTACTACCTCCATGAAGTGTTTGATCGCACCTAGGCAATTCTGTCTCATCTATATGGCGAAGAAGATCTGAAGCAAATGGGCTTCAAGGAAGACTTTGAATGGTTTGCACCTCCTCCGAAGAAATTCAAGAAGGTCAAGGTTCCTTCCTTGGTGGACAGCTCATATTCTTCATCACGCGCCACGAACGAGAATGAAGATTTGGACGACACTGCAGCAGGCCCTACAACGACTCAAGACCCTGACAACACTGGTGCTCCTCCATCATCAAGATATTCTTCAAGGGCATTAGTCCTCAGTTTCAACCCTTTTGGTCATTCGATGACAAAGGGGGAGATATTTGAGTTAGTCTTCAAACGGGTCTATATATATGGGCGTTTTTTTGCTAAGTTACAACTCTCGTTCTTCTCATGACTTTGCTGGATCGAGTTGTAATCTTAAACTCTATGGTGGCGTGATACTTTTGATGTGTTCTTCTGCATGCTTATTCCTCATTAATGTTAATGCACGCATGCTGAATCACATCAGTCACCATATTTCATCATGCATTTCAAATTCCTCATATTATATGTCAAATGCGTATATGAATTACAAGATATAAGGGGAGATCTCCATGATTGTACTCTTCAAGTGTGGATTGCTTCAAAAGCAAATACCTCATGATGCACATCTTCAGGGGGAGTTCTTCTATATATTGCAATCAAATTCCTCAATATCAGTATTTACACTTCACATGTTTATCCCCGTTGAAAACTTAACCTATATTGTCATTAATCACCAAAAAGGGGGAGATTGTAAGTGCATCTAGTGCCCCTTAGTGATTTTGGTGTACTGGAGACTTATAGGTTAAGAGACAGATGCGTTTGTGAGTGTACACAGGTCTATAAGTCTATCAGGAGTTTGATGTTTACAGAGAAAAGTCGACCCCTAAAAATGAAGTTCTTCGACTGAAGACTTTGGATTTCTGAAGATTTCTAAAGACTTTGAAAGTGAATAAATTGGTGTGACCTTGAAGACTTGGTAATCATTCGAGGAACATGAAGCATGAATACTTTTGTTTTCATAGTTTCATTTTCTCTTTCTTGAGTCATAGGAAACACCGTACTGTTAAAGGGGATCGAGGAAATACTAAGGAGAAATTTCCATGTGATGCTCAACTCAAATCCTACACCTACCAATCCTTTCGAGTGAATCCATTGGAAATCTCGCACAGTTCAGCCATATTCTTCAGTGACAGAGACGAAGTTCTTCTGGTCTCTGAGGAATTTTTTTTTGACTGAAGAGTTAGGAATTCGCCAGTGCGAATTGCCTACCAAGTGAGGAACATGATAGCCCTAAGGAATTCAAACCTCAAATATTTTGACCGTTGCTGTGCTACGCGCCAGCTGTCCCAAAATATCTACCCACCTAACGGTCATATCAGACAAGGGCATTTATGTCTTATCATGTCGGGTTGCTCCCCGGCTATAAATAGCAGCCCCCTACAACCACTAGCTGGTTGGCTGCTCCGAGAGAAACTGACACTTGTCATTTGAGAGCAACCCATCCTCCGAGGACTTTGAGTGAAAATCATCAAGTGAGGAAATCCCAAACCCCAACCTACAAAACCCCAAGTGATTGAGCATCATTGAAGAGATTGATCCTACGTGGATCCGACGCTTGTTTCCTTTGAAGACTGTACTTCTTCCAGATGGTTAGGCGTCAAGGTCTAGAGCATCCAAGAGGAATTGTGGATCGCCGAGTGACCAAGTTTGTGAAGGTTCGGAAGTCACCTGAAGACTTACCACGAGTGATTGGGCGAGGTCTGTGTGACTTTAGCTCAAGGAGAATACGGTGAGGACTGTTTGTCCCGGACTGGGTGTCCTCGAGTTTAAATATTCAGCCGCTCCAACCAGATGTACAAATGAGAGAGCAGTTGGAACTGGTCTACCAAATCATTGTCTTCACCGAGCTTACTGGTTCTATTTCCTCAACTCTTTAAATTCCTCATGTATGTTGTTGTGTGCCTATTCATATCTGTTTAAAGACTTTGACTGAAGACTTTCTCAATTTCCTCAGCTCTATTTCTTCAGTCTGTTCGTCTTCTTCCTTGTGTTATCCTGTGTTTATGCTTTCTGTACTCTCTGCTTGTCTTCATTTCATCATGCTGACTATGCCTGTGTTCTGTTATGTTCCTCTCTAAGTACTTATTCCGCTGCAAGTAGTTCTTCATTTAGGAATTTCCTCACCAGCAAATTCCTCAGTGAAGAATTCATAAAAATTGCCTATTCACCCCCCCTCTAGTCGATATCGCACTATCAATATCTCAAAACAATTATCAAGTATCAAATTGATCATAGCATCCAATTCACTTTTTATGATAGTTTTTATTATACCCAACTTGGATGCCCATCATTCTAGGACTAATTTTATAACCATAGCAAATACCATGCTGTTCTAAGAGACTCTGAAAATAATATAAGTGAAGCATGAGAGATTAAAAATTCCTACAAAATTAAGCCACCACTGTGCTCTAAAAGATATAAGTGAAGCACTAGAGCAAAAATCATCTAGCTCAAAAGATATAAGTGAAGCACATAGAGTATTCTAACAAATTTCAAATCAAGTATTTCTCTCCCAATAGGTGTGTACAGCAAGGATGATTGTGGTAAACTAAAAAGCAAAGACTAATATCCTACATGACGCTCCAAGCAAAACACATATCATGTGGCGAATAGAAATATAGCTCCAAGTAAAGTTACCGATAGACGAAGACGAAAGAGGGGATGCCTTCCGGGGCATCCCCAAGATTAGGCTTTTGGTTATACTTGAATATCTTGGGGTGCCATAGGCATCCACAAGCTTAGGCTTTTGCCACCCTTTATTCCATAATCCATCAAATCTTTACCCAAAACTTGAAAACTTCACAACACAAAACTCAACAGGAAATCTCATAAGCTCCGTTAGTGCAAGAAAGAAAAACCACCACATAAGGTACTGTAATGAACTAATTATTTATTTATATTGGTGTTAAACCTACTGTATTCCAACTTCTCTATGGTTCATACCCCTACATACTAGCCATAGATGCATCAAAATAAGCAAACAACACACGAAAAACAGAATCTGTCAAAAATAGAACAGTCTGTAGCAATCCGTAATTTTCGAATACTTCTGGAACTCCAAAATTCCTACCAAAATAGAACGTCCTAGGCAATTTGTCTATTGATCTACAGAAAAAAGAATTAAGGCAAAATCATGTTTCTTTGATTTGTTGATTTTTTTCTCGTGAGCGTAAAGTTTCTGTTTTTCAGCAGAATCAAATTAACTCTTACCATAGGTTATCCTATAGGTTCTACTTGGCACAAACACTAACTAGAACAAGAAAACACATCTAAACAGAAAGTAGATGCAAAATTTATTACTAAACAGGAGCAAAAACAAATAAACTAAAATAAAATTGGGTTGCCTCCTAACTAGCGCTATTGTTTAATGCCCCAAGCTAGGCATAAAAGCGAGGATAGATCTAAATATTGCCATAATAATAAGATAGATCACGAAAACTCATCTCATATTCTCTATGTTCAGCAGCAAGTTTTCTTTGAGGCAAGAAAATGTAATCAAAAGGGCTAAATTTAATGGGACAAAAGTCCCCAAGATCGATCTCAGGAGGTATGGGTTTCTCCTTTGGCCCTTCATATTGCACAACTAATTCATCATTACAAGCATTCTTTTGGCCGAACTTCATGAGCCTATACTCAAGAGAGTATCCTACCTCATTGTATCAAAGAGAAAAATCATTATTAAGTTCAGAAATTCTATCAACCAGGACATTGGTAGGAACCTTTTTTCTAAGGTTTTCGTTAAAAGCAACATAGTCCAAAGATTGAAAACGCCTAATTTCCTCTTGATCAAAGAGGATCGCTTCTATGGGAGGACGGTTGGCGTCCACCCTATACTGCGCAAAGATTTCTTTGGCCTCTTTTATTACAAATCTAAAGTCATGTGCCAAAAAGATAGCAGCGGCGCGCTTAACAGAAGAATGCTCAATATTAGAAAATTTCAAGAAAATTCTTTGTATGCAAGGATGCATATGCATAAATTGTCTTTCAAGCTCAACTACAAGCATGGCGATAGCATCTGCAAGACTACTAGTTCTATGAAGAATAGAACCACCCGTAGAAGGTAAAGCACCGACACAAGTAAAGAAGTCTTGAATAACCCCTTTTCCAATAATATTACCACTACCAATTAGAAACTTTTTAGTATGCAAGATAGGGGTTTCTTTAGTGGGAGCATCAGAATTTTCCATGTTATCATTATTGTCCATATCGACGATAATCTCCCTAATTTCAGACATAATGGCAAACAAAAGCGAGGAGGAAGAAGAGGGAAAGCAAAAGAGGGAGGAGAAAGAGAGGGCGAATAAAACGGCAAGGGTGAAGTGGGGGAGAGGAAAATGAAAGGCAAATGGCAAATAATGTAAATGCGAGGGAGATGAGTTTGTGATGGGTATTTGGTATGTCTTGACTTGAGCGAAGACCTCCCCGGCAACGGCGCCAGAAATCATTCTTGCTACGTCTTGAGCTTGCGTTGATTTTTCTTGAAGAGGAAAGGGTGATGCAACACAGTAGCGTAAGTATTTACCTCAATTTTTGAGAACCAAGGTATCAATCTAGTAGGAGGCTCCTCACAAGTCCCGCGCACCTACACAAACAAAACAAGAACTCGCAACCAATGCAATAAAGGGGTTGTCAATCCCTTCAAGGCCACTTGTGAAAGTGAGATCTGATAGAGATAATATGATAAGATAAATATATTTTTGGTATTTTATGATATAGATTGGAAAAGTAAAGATGCAGATAAAAGTAGATTGAAATCTTATATGATAAGAGATAGACCCGGGGGCCATAGGTTTCACTAGTGGCTTCTCTCAAGATAGCATAATTATTACAGTGGGTGAACAAATTACTGTCGAGCAATTGATAGAAAAGCGAATAATTATGAGATTATCTTGGCATGATCATGTATATAGGCATCACGTCCGTGACAAGTAGACCGACTCCTGCCTGCATCTACTACTATTACTCCACACATCAACCGCTATCCAGCATGCATCTAGAGTATTAAGTTCATAAAAAACAGAGTAACGCATTAAGAAAGATGGCATGATGTAGAGGGATAAACTCATGCAATATGATACAAAACCCCATCTTTTTAACCTCGATGGCAACAATACAATATGTGCCTTGTTGCCCCTGCTATCACTAGGAAAGGACACCGCAAGATTGAACCCAAAGCTAAGCACTTCTCCCATTGCAAGAAAGATCAATCTAGTAGTCCAAACCAAACTGATAATTTAGAGAGACTTGCAAAGATCACACATAAAAGAATTCAGAGGAGATTCAAATATTTCTCATAGATAAACTTGATCATAAACCCACAATTCATCGGATCTCGACAAACACACCGCAAAAAGAGTTACATCGAATAGATCTCCAAGAAGAGGAAGGAGAACTTTGTATTGAGAATCAAAGAGAGAGAAGAAGCCAGCTAGCTAATAACTATGGACCCGAAGGTCTGTGGTAAAGTACTCACAACTCATCGAAGAGGCCTTGGAGTTGATGTAGAGGCCCTCATTGGTGGATTCCCCCTCCAGCAGAACGCTGGTGACAGCTCCAAGATGGGATCTCGCGAATACAGAAGGTTACGGTGGTAGAAATAAATTTCCGTTGGCTCCCCTGATGGTTTTGGGGTACATGGGTATATATAGGAGGAAGAATTACATCGGTGGATGCTCGAGGGGCCCACAAGGGTGGGGGCGTGCCCAACCCTAGGGGCGCGCCGGGCACCCTCGTGGCCACCTCGCTTGTTTCTTGACGTGCACTCCAAGTCCTCTGGATCACGTTTGTTCCAAGAAGATCACTCCCGATGGTTTCATTCCGTTTGGACTCCGTTTGATATTCCTTTTCTTCGAAACACTGAAATAGGCCAAAAACAGCAATTCGGGCCGGGCCTCTGGTTAGTAGGTTAGTCCCAAAAATGATATAAAAGTGTAAAGTAAAGCCCATAAACATCCAAAACGGGTAATATAATAGCATGGAACAATCAAAAATTATAGATACGTTGGAGATGTATCAAGAGGTCATGACTTTATTTAGTCTCAAGTATCTAAGCTTGGGGATGCCCCGGTAGGCATGCCACCTTTCTTCTTCAACAATTATCGGTTAGTATCGGTTGAGCCTAAGTTCTTGCTTCTTCACATGAGTTGTGCTATGCTTGGAATGCCATTTTGTTTTGTGTTGCTTGATGTTTTAATAAAATACTTAGACCTGAAAGTTTTTAAATAAAATAGAGTCCTCAAATAGGAGGCTAGGTAAGTGGCATTCACATCCCGTTAATGAAGCACTTTTCTATTGAATTACTCTTGTGCTTCACTTATATCCTATGAGTAAATTGTTATGATCTGAATGTCATGAAGTTTAAATCATATCATGCCTAGTGGTAGCTTCACATTGGGTTTAGAAAGTGAAATCTTTTGAGGCTTGACAATCAAAATATTGGTCATACAAGAAATTCACGAATAATTAGTATAATAAAGAGAACTTTCACATGCAAATACACTATCTTGGAAACCTTTTTTGATTGTGAGCCCCCATCAAAATATCAAATGCCAAAATTGTTGACGTTGGACAAGGAAGACAACGTAATGATTTATGTTTGTTCATATTCACGTAGAAGTTATATTGTCATAGATCCTACCACATGTGGTGCTTTCCCCTATCTTTGCTAGCCAACAATTCCGCACCAAGTAGAGATACTACTTGTGCATCCAAAAACCCTTAAACCCAAATCTTGTTTTGAGAGTCCACCGTACCTACCTATGGATTGAGCAAGATCCTTCAAGTAAGTTGTCATTGGTGCAATAAGGCAACAAAAATTGCTTCTAAAAGTGTTAGATCATTTAGTGTAAGAGAAAATTGAGCGTTGTATGAACTTGTGATGGCAAAGAATAAAAGCGACAGACTGCATAATAAAGGTTGCTATCATAAGGGGCAATATAATGTGACATTCTTTTGCACTAGGGGGTTGAGCATACAAACAAATAAGTTCATGTCAACCTCTGCTTCCCTCTATGAAGGGCCTATCTTTTACTTTATGTATTTACTTCTATGCAAGAGTCAAAGTTTTTCTTTCTATTCCTTTTTAATTTTCTCTTTTGGCAAGCATCATGTGGTGAGGAAAGATCTAGGCACATATGTCCAGTTGAATGTGGGTAGCATGAGTTATTATTGTTGACATCACCCAAAGGTGAATACGTTGGGAGGCAAAATGATAAGCCCCTATCTTTCTATGTGTCCGGTTGAAACGTTTTGCTCATGTGTATGCGGTGAGTGTTAGCAATCATAGAAGACTAAATGATGGTTGAGTATGTGGAGCTCTTACTTAGACTTTGTTGAATAAGTTGAATTGCAATTTCTTGGTGACTGAGAACAAAGGTTGTTGAGTTTCAAGAGGATTCATTGTTTGAACCTTAACATGTGAATTGGTTGCTACTATACCATGAGAAGTTTTATAAGAAAGAATTGATGTTATGATGTTAGGAAAAGTGATTGAAATTCTCATTGATCAAACTTATGCACTTTTCTAGCATTCACACTTCATAAATTATTTCTTTTATCATTTACCTACTCGAGGACGAGTTGGAATTAAGCTTGGGGATGCTGATACATCTCCAACGTATCTGTAATTTATGAAGTATTCATGCTAATATATTATCAGTCTTGGGTGTTTTACAATCATTTTATAGCAACTTTGTATCATTTTTTGGGACCGACCTATTGACCCAGTGCCCAGTGCCAGTTGCTGTTTTTTGCTTGTTTTTTACATCGCAGGAAATCAATATCAAACGGAGTCCAAACACCGCGAAACTCCTTGGAGAATTTTCATGGACCAGAACACAAAGGATGGGCCAGAGCAGCACCTGCCCACCACGGTGCCCTCCCGCACCCCTTCTTCGCCCTATAAAATCCCAAATATTCCAAAACCCTTCGGGGTAGCCCTAGATCAGACGTTCCGCCGCCGCAAGGTCTCTGTATCCGTGAAAACCAATATAGACCCCGTTCCAGCACCCTGCCGGAGGTGGGAATCATCTCCGGTGGCCATCTTCATCATCCCGGCGGCTAGCACGATGAGTAGGGAGTAGTCCACCCTCGGGGCTGAGTGTTTATACCAATAGCTATGTGTTTGATCCCTCTCTCTCTCTCTCATGATCTATATCATGGGCTTTGTTAATATAGTCAGATCATATGGTGTTTCTCCCCTCTATACTCTTGTTATGATGAATTCAATCTTTACCCTTCAAAGTTTTGTCTTGTCGGATTGAATATTCAGATATGATAACACATGATATATGTCTTGCAATATGAATACTTGAGGTGACAATGAGGTATCTTATTGATTCACTTGATATGTGTTATGGCATTCAACTCAAGGATTCCCGCGGTGATACTGGGGTAATCTATGCATATGGGTTCATGCACGTTTTTCTCTGATGGAAACTTTGGGGTCTCTTTATAGTTCTTTGTGTGGATTGAGTATTATGAATATGAATTCTCTTTGGTGTTATTCTAGTACGAACTCTCGGATAGATCAAACAGAAAAAATAGCTTTGTTTTATTTTAGTACGAAATCTTGAATAGATAGAACGGAAAGAATTGCTTTGATGTGGTTTCGTGACCTACAAACAATTCCTATCTTTTCTTCTCCGCTAATAGGAACTCAGGAGTGATTCTTTATTCCACTTTGAGGGATAATCATATGATCCAACGATCTTAGCATTGTTGAGAGGTTGCACTAGAAAAATTACGGACCATAGGCCTCATTTTTAAGAATTGCAACACCGTTTTTGTGCCCGTTTACAGTTTGCTACCTTGCTGTTTTTATTTATTCAGATTATAAAAATATATTTCTACCATCCATATGACACTTTTATCACCATCTCTTCGCCGAACTAGTGCACCTATACAATTTGCCATTTGTATTGGGTGTGTTGGGGACACAAGAGATTTCTTGTATTTGGATGCAGGGTCGTTTGAGAGAGACCATCTTCGTACTACACCTCTCACGGATTGATAAACCTTAGGTCATCCACTTGAGGGAAAATTGCTACTATCCTACAAAACTCTACGCTTGGAGGCACAACACGTGTCTACAACAATAAAGTTGCATGGTAGACATGAGGGACGAAACGATAGCCTCTTATTGCTTTCAAAAAATTTCTAGTGTCAACATAGTACAACAGGAGTGTTGTGTCAATTTTTCGGATTTTCGGGGTTAGTTTGCATATCGTTATGCATTAATTGAGTTTTCATTGCATTTATGTGCAAAATTCAAATTTGAACTACATGCACATGCTCTAATGCATATAAATTGGTTGAAAATTCAAATATGTGACCTTGGTTGCATGCTTAGGTCCCATGCAGGAAATGGGAATGTATGATAAACACCCTACCACCGTCACTCGGCCGCAAGCGTTGAGATTCCTGGTTTTTAAATTCTAGTGAATCCAAAACTCGTCTGAAATTCATGAAACTTGGCATGCTATCATGGAGCGGCATCAACATGCCGTGGTAAATATTTTTGTCCCATTTGGGGCAGGTTTGGGTATAAGCTTCTCACGAACCAGAGCTTCTCACAACAAAGCCTGATGGATTCGGTAGGGAACATCCCACCTATGGGGACAAAATGATATCCGTTGCCTCTTATTGCTTTCAAATTTTGTGTAGTGTCAACAGAGAACAACAGGAGTGTTGTGTCAATTTTTGGGATTTTTTGGGGTTCGTTTGGACATTTTTATGCATCAATTGAGTTTTCGACGGATTTGTGTGTATAATTCAAATTTGAACTACATGCACATGCTCTAATGCATATAAATTGGTTGAAAATTCAAATATGTGTCCTTGGTTGCGTGCTTAGGTCCCATGCAAGAAATGGGAATGAATGTCAAACACCCTGCCACCGTCACTCGGCAGCAAACATTTAGATTCCTGGTTTTTAAATTCTAGTAAATCGAAAACTCGTCTAAAATTCATGAAACTTGGCATGCTATCATGGAGCAGCATCAACATGTCATGGTAATTTTTTTGTCCCATTTGGGGAAGGTTTTGGTATAAGCTTCTCACAAAACAGAGTTTCTCACAACAAGCCTAATGGTTTCGGTAGGGAACGTCCCACCTTTGGGGACGAAATGATATCCGCTACCTCTTATTGCTTTCAAAAAATTTGTAGTGTCAACTGAGAACAACTTGAGTGTTGTGTTAAATTTTGGAATTTTTAGGGTTCGTTTGGACATTTTTATACATTAACTAGGATTTCTAGGCATTTTATATGCATAATTCATATTTGAACTACATGCACATGCTCCAGTGCATTTAAATTGGTTCAAAAATCAAATCTTTATCCTTGGGTGCATGCTTAGGTCCCATGCAGGAAATGGGAATGAATTTCAAACACCAGGGCACTGTTGATTGATGGCAAAATGTTGAGATACTTTGTTTTTAAATTCTAGCAAATCCAAATCTCGTGCTATGCATGGTATGGGCATGAAACTAGGCATGGTATCATGGAATGGAAACCGACATGCTGTGGTATTTTTCGTGTCCATTTTGAGAGAAGAAGCACTCGAATAACAACCAACAAAGGCATTTTGAAAGAAATAGCTGCCACTCTAACATCACAAACATTTGTATTATTAAAATCATGTGCGATATGTTAACAATTCACGTGACGCCACATGTCTTGGTTTTAATGGCTATAGGAGGTGTGTGCGGACAGTGCTACCTCTTGAGCTAGTGTTGGTTTTCCCCGAAGAGGAGAGGGTGATGCAGCAAGTGTAGCGTAAGTATTTCCCTCAGTTTTGAGAACCAAGGTATCAATCCGGTAGGAGGCTCCTAAAAAGTCCCACGCACCTACACAAACAAACTGAGAACTCGCAACCAACGCAATAAAGGGGTTGTCAATCCCTTCATGGCCACTTGCGAAAGTGAGATCTGATAGAGATAGTATGATAAGATAAATGTATTTTTGGTATTTTATAATATAGATGCAAAAAGTAAAGATGCAAATAAAAGTAGATTGAAAGCAAATATGATAAGAGATAGACCCGGGGGCCATAGGTTTCACTAGAGCTTCTCTCAAGATAGCATAAGTATTATGGTGGGTGAACAAATTACATTCGATCAATTGATAGAAAAGCGCATAGTTATGAGATTATCTAGGCATGATCATGTATATAGGCATCACGTCCATAACAAGTAGACCGACTCGTGCCTGCATTCACTACTATTACTGCACACATCGACTGACTCCTGCCTGCATCTAGAGTATTAAGTTCATAAGAACAGAATAACACATTAAGCAAGATGACATGATGTAGAGGGATAAACTCATGCAATATGATGTAAACCCCATCTTGTTATCCTCGATGGCAACAATACAATACCTGTCTTGCAACCCTTTCTGTCACTGGGTAAGAACACCGCAAGATTGAACCCAAAGCTAAGCACTTCTCCCATGGCAAGAAAGACCAATCTAGCAGGCCAAACCAAACTGATAATTCAAAGAGACTTGCAAAGATAACTCAATCATACAAAAAAGAATTCAGAGATTCAAATACTATTCATAGATAAACTTGATCATAAACCCACAATTCATCAGATCTCGACAAACACACCGCAAAAAGAGATTACATCGAATAGATCTCCACAAGAGAGGGGGAGAACATTGTATTGAGATCCAAAAAGAGAGAAGAAGCCATCTAGCTAATAACTATGGACCCATAGGTCTGTGGTAAACTACTCAAAACTCATAGGAGGGGCAAGGATGTTGATGTAGAAGCCATATGTGGTCGATTCCCCCTCCGGCAGAGTGTCGGCGAAGGCTCCAAGATGGGATCCCGCGGATACAGAAGGTTACGGCGGTGCAAATTATGTTTCGTGGTGCTCCTGGATGTTTTCGGGGTCCATAGGTATATATAGGAGGAAGAAGTACGTCGGTGGACGCTCGAGGGGCCCACGAGACAGGGGGGCATGCCCTACAGGGCGGAGGGCGCGGCCCCCTATCTAGTGGGGTCCTCGGGAGCTTCTTGACATGCACTCCAAGCTCTCCGGAACACGTTCGTTCCAAAAATCACGCTCCCGAAGGTTTCATTCCGTTTGGACTCCGTTTGATATTCCTTTTCTTCGAAATACTGAAATAGGCAAAAAGACAGCAATACGGGCTGGGCCTCTGGTTAGTAGGTTAGTCCCAAAAAAGATATAAATGTGTAGAATAAAGCCCATAAACATCCAAAAGGGGTAATATAATAGCATGGAACAATCAAAAATTATAGATACGTTGGAGACGTATCAGACAGCTGCTTGACTGAACAGGAGGCGTGCAAGCGCAGTCCAGTGCGCAGGTTGACCAAGAGGCATGCAAGTTGTCCTCCAATACGCAGGCTCACCGGGAAGCATGCGAGCTATACGGTGTGTAGGCTCACTGGTAAGCTATCCCTTTGACTTCCATGGCGCCCGCCTTCCTCTCCATTAATGGCGCTTGAGCCACTGCTTAATACGGGTGGCCTTACCATTCGCCTCCCATTCCCCTCCCTCCTGCAGACTTCCACCAATGCCATGGCGCAGAAGGATCATCTGCCACTAGTCTTCAAGTTTGGTGAAGTCGACTCTGAGCCAAAGGAGATAGAAAATAAGGAGGAATGGGGCCTCATGGACATGGCCCAGAAAGAGTTAGCCGTGTCGGTTGCTGCCGCCACTCCCGTCCCAGCTCCCATCCCCGCGCCCGCCCCAGCGACCATCGCCGTAGCATTGACGGGCTGGTCATCGAGCACTATCGCAGAGCTAGAAGCCGTGGGCGTCAGTGAGGTCTCTGCGGCCCGCGCGAGCTCGTGTACATGCCAGCGCCCGTGCCCATGCCCGTGCCCGTGTGCGCCCCTCCACCCACCGCGGTGCCTGTCCTCGTGAGTTTGGATGCACCCGCCGCGACCGTGCCCGTGCGTGCTTCCCCCTCAGCGGCATGGGACGCTGCTGTCGACCTCTACCTGTCAGCGCCGCCAGCTATCGTCCTACCGCACCCCGCCCGTTGATCGCGCGACGACATGATGTTTGATTTACATGTGAAGAACATTTTGTGCTGCCTTGAAGACTTCAACAATGGCATCCTAGAGGACGACAATGACAAGGACGGCGCGATACGCCGCCTCCGCCACCGCCGAAAATAGTTTTTTTCTTGGGTTTAATACTGTATCTCGATCATATGAATATAAATTCGCAGTGTGACTGAATGAAATATATGGTTTGAGCGAACTTGCATTTTTCTCTCTTAATGTACAGACTTAACAAATGATTTTCTTTTAAAAAAACGTCAATGGTTTTTAAATATAAAACACTCATCGCAAACATTTTAGTTAGAACGCCCGTATGCAAACCGACAGCTTCCCCAGGAAGCCAAGGGAAAATGGGCCGAGCAGGATTTGTGCAGCTCTTGATCGCAAACGTTTTAGAAAGAACGCCCATATGCAAAATGAGAGCAGGATTTGTGCATCTCTTCAATGCAAACAGTTGTTTTGGATGACCTGTGTGCAACCACTTACAGACAATTTGGTAAGATTTGCATCTGTCATATTGGGTATGTTGCCATTTGTTAAACTGGAAAGATTGACATTTTTTGATCTAGTAACATTTCCATTTGTCAACCTTGTAACATTGCGATTTGTCAAAATATGCAGCTAAAAATCACTAGCAGTATCTAATATTTGCAACTAAAATTTAGTAATTAAGCATGGATTTCGTTCATAGATTAAGCAGTCGTTCTTTATACCAATAGTTCAACTCGACAGCTGAACTGACCGAACTTTTCCCCAATTTTTGCCAACCACGTACTGAAATAGCTAGTTCCAATTTATATACTAGCTAATTTTAAGTACGTTGTATAGTTCCACCACATCTATAGTCAGATGAACTGAACAAAATAGCCCCTAAATACTACTACTACTATGGAGGGGCTTTGTACTACTTTCGGCAGCCTCTCCTCTGCCGAGCAGGCTCGGTAAGAGGTAGAGGAGGAGGAGCCTACCGACGAGCTGGAAAACTGCAATACTGTGCCTGCCGCTGTTGCACCTTCAGCGACGCTCACCTCGAACGCCCTCTGCCGCTCCAGATGACCCCTCTCGAAGCGGTGGTTCTCCTGGTAGATCTCCTAATTCCTCTGCTCGGCGTTGGCGTGTGCCACGGCCACGGCGACGGTAAGGCTCTTTGCGTGCTCGACGAGGCGCTCCTCCTCCTCCCGCAGGAACTCGATGTAGCACGCAAGGTCGCTGCCACACGTGCGGGCCTCCACCTCTGCCTCCCTACTTCAGGCGATGGTGGCGGAGTGGGTGATAATCCCAGCGGTCGACGGTGGGCTGGCGGCCATGGCAGTCGATGATGGGGTGGTGGCCACGACCCCCACCTCCAACCTTTGGGCCACGGTGGCAGAGTGGGTGATGTCCACGGTGGCCGGCAGTGGGGTGGCGACCACGACGGCACCTCCCGCCTTCTAGCCGCGGCGGTGGAGCGGGCGATGGCCCTAGCTCTCGACGGTGGTTTGGCGGCAATGGCAGTCGGCAACAGCTGCCGACGGGCAACGGCGGCGGAGCATGTGGTGGGTGTTCCACGCACACCCGACAGGGATGCCACGCGCACTACACTACATCCGGGACAGTGCCTCCGCCGTGGTGTAGCTTGCCATCTGGAGCTATTGTCTGATGACGGCAGAGTGGCTGAGCGACCATGACGGACCGGTGCCATTGGCGATTGTGGGAGAAGCAGGCGAGATAAGCTACAGGGAGGAAGGGGAAAATGCGACGCAGGACTCACCGACCGTGAGGGTTTATATAGCATGCCGGTAAGCATTAGGATTTTTGGGGATTTCACCGAGTCGGCCGAGAAGCTTGTGCGGGAACTTGTGAAGTTGCACGGGAACGGGCTCATTGACAATTCATTGGTGCCACTATTTGGCCAAAAGAACACCCCCGCGCGCTGCGCCAGCTTGCACTGTAAGCCTACTGCAGCAGCGGTGTGACAAGACATGCGAGAGGAGGACGAAAGGCCATGTACACATACGGTTAATAAAAAATGTTTGCAATTTAATTACCTACTATACCCCCGTCCTGGTTTATATGTAGGATTTAACAAATAAAATACGAATGCATGTCACCAAAGATTATATAGTTGGATTCATATTTGAACATAGTTTCCAATTATATAATTTTTATAACATGCCTGGTTAAATTTGAGGGCAAAGTATGGCACAGAATATAAAGGGGACTATAGACCAAGACGGAGGTAGTAGCACACGACCGCTCTCTACGCAGCGACACAAGTGTTGGCTGGCTTGTAGGCAACCATTTCCTACGTGTTCAACTGCTCTATGTGTGTGGTTGCTTGCGGTTGAGTCGGCCGCGGCGCGCTCTGCTCGCGTCCCACCGTGCATGCTCTGCTCTCGCGTGCCTCTGGTTGCTCTGCCCTTGTCCCTCCACGCGCGCTCCCAGTGTTTGGGGCCGGGCACGATCACACACGTTCGTGTGCATGCTGTTGTGCCAGGCACGGTGTGACAATGCAGTTACCCGCTGCAAAAACTGCCATGCGGACGCGCCGAAAATCCAGGCTGCCCGGCCCCCATTTATTCCTGCGGCCATTTACCTTCATCTCTCATGCCACATGACACAATAAGCACACCCACAACAACACATATAGAAAGGACATCCAGTGGTTCCAATGGCAATCCCCGTGGCTCCAATAGCACTCCCAGCGGCCAAGAACGACAATGGTAGGCAGTTCACCATGCATCACGTAGTGGACACCCACTAGTAGAAAAAGGACCTAATATGAGAAACATTAGTACCGGTTCGCATATGAGCCGGCACTAATGCGCCCATTAGTGCCGGTTCAAATGACTTGGCAGGAGGTGACCTTTAGTACCGGTTCTTTGGGAATCTTTAGTACCGGTTCGTGCCACGAACCGGTAGTAAAGATGCTGGTGCCCGGCCAACACCTTTAGTACCGGTTCGTGGCACGAACCGGTACTAAAGAGGTTGTGGCAGGCGCTATTTTTAGTCCCACCTCGCTCCCCTAACAAGAATTTGACCACCTTAAGTATGTTACTTCTCAAACTATCCCAAACATTTGGTCTTCATTGAACTCTATGTGTAGGATCTGTGGCTGCAATAGGAGTCTTCGCCGGTTCTTAAACCGGTGGTAGATTCCTATTGACGATTTAGATTCTATACAAAAAGATTGTTGATGATCAATGTATTTTTATATGTACTTCTGTGTAGCAGTAGCGCGTTTTGGCTGAAAGGCGGTACTGATCAATGTATTTTTTCTGCGTTCAGATACACAATTTAAATATGTTATTTTTACAACTATCACAAGCATTTGGTCTTCATTGAACTCTATATTTAAAGAAGAGGAAGAAGAAGCAGAAGAAGAAGGAGAAGAAGACGAAGAAGAAGGAGAAGAAGGAGAAGAAGAAGAG
Source organism: Triticum dicoccoides (assembly GCF_002162155.2). Classification (NCBI taxonomy): domain Eukaryota; kingdom Viridiplantae; phylum Streptophyta; class Magnoliopsida; order Poales; family Poaceae; genus Triticum; species Triticum dicoccoides. The sequence continues at coordinate 86,765,997 of NC_041391.1, read as the reverse complement.
GAGGAAGAAGAAGAATAAGAAGAGGAAGAAGAAGGAGGAAGAAGAAGAA
>NC_041391.1:86596547-86617394 GCF_002162155.2 Triticum dicoccoides | reverse complement strand
ATGACTGGAGGGATGTCTATCTAAGTGGGAGTTCTTAAGTAATATGATTAATTGAACTTAATTTATCATGAACTTAGTCATGATAGTATTTTGCAAATTATGTTGTAGATCAATAGCTCGTGTTGTAGCTTCCCTATGTTTTTGTATGTTCCTAGAGAAAACTAAGTTGAAAGATAATAGTAGCAATGATGCGGATTGGGTCCGTGATCTGAGGTATATCGTCATTGCTGCACAGAAGAATTATGTCCTTGATGCACCACTAGGTGACAGACCTATTGCAGGAGCAGATGCAGATGTTATGAACATTTGGCTAGATCAATATGTTGACTACTTGATAGTTTAGTGCACCATGCTTTACGGCTTAGAATCGGGACTTCAAAGACGTTTTGAACGTCATGGACCATATGAGATGTTCTAGGAGTTGAAGTTAATATCTCAAGTATATGCCTGAGTTGAGAGATATGAAGTCTGCAACAAGTTCTATAGCTAAAAGATGGAGGAGGATAGCTCAAGCAATGAGCATGTGCTCAGATTGTCTGGGTACTACAATCGCTTGAATCAAGTGGGAGTTAATCTTCCACATAAGATAGTGATTGACAGAGTTCTCTAGTCACCATCACCAAGTTACTGGAACTTCGTGATGAACTATACTATGCAAGGGATGACGAAAACGATTCCTAAGCTCTTCATGATACTGAAATCGATGAAGGTAGAAATAAAGAAAGAGCATCAAGTGTTGATGATTGACAAGACCTGTCGTGGAATTGTCACGTCAGATGTCCTAGTGAAAGGACTTAGTTGTGGAGCCAACGCAACTAGGAAGCTTAAAGGGGTTAATCGGAACAAAGGACACAGGAATTATACTGGTTCGGCCCCTTACGGTGAAGGTAAAAGCCTACGATCCAGTTTTGACTGGGATTGCTTATGTCTTGATTACCAGGGAGCGAATCCACTTGACCTAATTCTCGATCTGATGTTACTTCCCCTGAACCGCCACCGGGTTGTCCCTTTATATACAGAGGTTGACGCCCAGTGGCTCACAGAGTCCCGGCCGGTTCATAAACAGTGTCCGGCTCGGTCTCTTTCTATTCCTGCCTTAGAATACAAGTTATATACATATGGCGGTTTATCTCTATGGGCCTTAAGTCACCTTTGGGCTTTGGGCCCTAAACTGAACCGCTATCTTCAAGCATTGTCTTGGGCTTTATAAATCGTCACAGGTATAACCTGACCCCTCCTGGACGGGTCATACCTAATAGTTATATCCCCAACATTACCCCCCAGATTAATTTGAACTAGTTCATGTCAATCTTCAACACTTAGAAAAAAATCTTCTGCTCTTCGCTTGTACAAAATTTTTGTAACACACCATGACGTCATCCTCTGGATCTGTGGTAACCCTCCATGACGTCATCTGTCTTCAATTCGCACTTTGTCCAACATATCTCAACAGATCCTTATCTTAATAACCATCCCGAGAATCTAGGCATCCTAGTAGCTGGATAACCATATTTTTAGCCTCCTCATTTTTCGTGCCCACTTAAGAGTCTTTCCTTATAAGTAGGTTCGACCAGTCTTTCCTCATTCTCCCCCTTTCCAGCGTCTTCTTCCCCTTGCAACCCTTCTGTCGATCGAGCTCCGCCACCACTGCAGCGCACCTCGTCTTACTCAACCTCGGCCACTGCATCAACCTGATTCGATCCAGAGAACGGCGGCGACCCTCCGCAGTAGATCTGCAGTTGTAAGTTTCTTTCTTCCCATACCTCAGATCCGCATTAGGGTTTGCGAGTTTCTCAGTGTTCTTCGTAGTTCAGCTCAGTTTATCTTCAAAGCTTGTACCGCGAACCCTTTTGATCTGAAAACAATGTATAACCAATGCGGTAGTTGTTCTGTTCCCACTTTTGATACCAGTAGATCCCCTTTTTCTCAGAAAAGATCTTGTAAGAGCCCATGAACTCATCTGTACTGGTTTTTAGGTCCAGATTTATTTTCTTTTACTGAGCAGCTATTGATCCAAAATAATGGCTGCAGGCTGTGAAACTTGTTTGTATAACACTTAGCCAAAAACTGTGTTTTGTTAGATCCATCTAGCCATGGCGGCTCAACCAGCCGACTTAAATTGCAATGCTCAATAGACATCATCCAACTTATCATGATGGCTTAAATAACTTTGTACTGCTTCATGGCGATTCACGTAACCTGACGTAATAGCCATATACCATTAGGCCCCTTTATAAGCCGCCATCTTGAATATGTACTGTAATGATTTTTCCCTCTGGCTTAAATTTGAACCCGACAACTTTTACTCTTTGCTAGGCTTCTTTTTCACAATGCCGCCCAAAACAAGCACTTCATGCAACTGGGTCCCATCCATCGTCACTGATAGTACCCTTGATGATTTTCTAAAAACCGGCTATCTGCCAAAGAAGGAAATCATGTCATACCGTGCTCCTGACCAAACAGAGGAAAAGCCTCAACCCAAAGAAGGGGAGGTCGTCGTTTTTACTGATCACATGATCCGGGGCTTTTCACCACCCGGCTCAAAATTCTTCAGAGATGTTCTGCACTTCTTCGACCTCCGTCCTCAAGACATCGGACCCAATTCTGTGTCTAATATTTGCAACTTTCAAGTGTTCTGTGAAGTATATCTTGGAGAAGAACCCAGCTTGCTACTCTTCAGTTAGTTGTTTTATTTGAACCGCCAGAATGAATGTGCTAATGGGCCTAGTTTGGAGCTTGGTGGGGTCTCAATCCAACAACGGAGAGATGTCATTTTTCCTTATGCGAATCCAGCAAGTCACCCCAAAGACTGGAACCAGACATGGTTCTATTGCCAAGACACTTCTCCGGCTGATGAGAACCCTCTGCCCGGCTTCCGTGCTCTGCGTCTTGAATCCAATCATCCGCTTCCTGACAAGGTGATAGCCGCTGAACGCAAAACGCTCACCCCCACCCTTGCAAAAATCAAAGAGCTGCCAGGGAACGGTTTGAATGGAATTGATCTGGTCCGGTGCTGGGTTGCATGGCGGATCGTCCCGTTGAGCCGCCGCTCCGGGTTAATGTGCACCTATACAAGCGAGAAGAATGACCCTCTGTGGCACAACCCTGATGATTTACTTGATGACATCATCAACGATATGACCAAGTCGCTCTTGAACGACAGCCTAACAGATTGTGGCAAGGTGGGCTTAAGCCCTTTCTGCAAAGCTAACCCGGCTCCAGGGGTAAGTTGCCAAACTGAATAAATTACCTTCATCCTTGATGTTTTGTCTGTACTCAAACTTTTGCTGATTTTCGTAGGCTGATGATAAATTCTGGAAGGAAAAGTATGATCATGAGGCTGCGAAGAGAGCCAGGAAGGCCAAGAGAGCCGCCAGGAAAGCCGCCGCCAAGAAAAAAAGGAAAAAGGCCAGCGCCTCTGACTTGCTTCGACTAGAATATTCCTCTAAGTCGGAGGTAGCTCTTGACTCTCTTGGCTCCTTTTTTAACCACCTCATTGACACTGATTATCACCAGGAGGACACGGGAACAAGTCATGGAGCAGATGAAGAGGTAGCTATTATTTCCTCCGACTCTGAGCCTTTGCCAAGACAGAAAAATCAAAAGAGTAACCCAGAAAGTAAGATTTTCGCATCCCTTATCTTATCAAGATCCTCAATTTATTTTGAAGCAATAGATCCATGAGAGCCGGAGGCAGACCCGGACCAGCAAGGACGCGAAACTCTCCTCCGGCTTACCTAATACACCAAGGAAGCGCCGGAACGAGGTCACCTATCCTTTGGCGGGTCTTACTCGTCAACCACTCAATTCTTCTGACTCAAACTATCAGGAAACTTCACCTTCCTCCGGCAACTCAATCCAGTCCAACTTGCCAACTTTTAAGACCACTCCAGGGTAAAGATGATTTACTTATCATGTACTCATTTCATTCTTCATATTTGTACTGATCTTTTTGATCTTATGCAGCGGAAAAGCAAAGCCTAGCAAGAGGATGAAGAAGAACAAGCCGGCCGATGAACCAATCTTCAAAGAATCGAAACTCCAGACGGCCGCGCCTGAGGCCTCTATTCCTGAGCTGCCACTTGAACCGGTGCATGATACGCCCACATCAACTACTGACTCGCCTGCTGAACAAGCCGTCGGTGGCTTTGAAAACCCTGAAGTCTCTAGCCCGGCCAACACAGATGACCCGCAAAATGCTGATGTTGAGATTACTAGGACCGGCTTTACTGAGCCAGGGAGACCAACTGTGCTGGCCAAGTGTTCTGCCAAGGAGGAGCACTTGGAACGCCGTAAGGTCAGATTTAAGATTGCTAATTATTCTCACATGAGCATTGGGGAAGTTTTTTCTGGCTATCTTAGCCAAGTGCACAGCAGCCGTGACGTCGAAGTTGACATGGTGAAGCAAATGCACCAGAAATTTGAGGTATAAACTCTTCCCTTCACTGAATTATACTTACTATGCCAGTCCCCAAGTCTATTGCTTATGATGAATATGTTGTAGACTTAGAAACAAACTTTTGAACATTAGTAACATATTTTGACAAAACATGTAAAAAAATCTGGCTTACTCCGTAGTACCCTAGGGCCGGTTTAATCAGCATGAATGAGCCGGTCCTTCATATGCTTATATAGAATAAAATATTTGTTAAACTTTAACAACAATATGCATTAGCCCCCAAGTGCCAAGTACTCTTGCTTGCAAGGTGCTTGGGACTTACTTCATGAACCGCCACTTAGGTAAAATTCTTCGGTAGACATTGGCCCCCAAGTGCCAAGTGTTGTTGCTTGCAAAACACTTGGGACTTAATATTGTATGCTAACAGTCATGATTTTGACCCGGTATTTGTACAGGCCACCACCACTCAACTTCAATCAGAAGTGTCTGACTTGAAGAACCACCTGGAAGCACAGGAGACTGAAACCCAAAGATCCAACTCCAAATTTGAATTCAGTGTATCTGAACAAGAAAAACTGAAAAAATACTTTGAAGTGGAGAAAAAGGCCTGGGCTGAAGAAAAGATCACTTTGACCAATCGAGCTGAGAAGGCTGAGGCGACTCTTGAAGAGGCGACCGTTGAATTACCCGGCTTAAAACGTCATGTATCTCAGATGGTCTCAGCAATCTTTGGTGAGTTGCCTTGCAAATGTCAAATATTTGAATCTTTCTAGTGATCATATAAATTGTTTTTAACTCACCTGACATTGCTATGCAGGCCCTAGGAGCTCAAATCTTAATCAAGACATGCTGGTGAAGCTGAAGGCGGTTTATATGCTTGTGGAACAGCTCTACACCGGATCTCAACGTGCCTTAGCCACAGTCGCCCTGTCAAACGAAGTCCCCACACTCCTAGTGGATGTGCTAAAGAAGCTTTCTGTACTGCCCCAACGGTTCAATGAACTAAGGCGGTCGTCTGCGAGAGCCGGAGCCGTGGATGCCTTAAGCCAGGACAAAGCTTGGCTACCAGAATTAGACCCGCCTGACATCGCCATTGGGTATCCAAGCCTTAAGGAAGATGTCACTTCATTTGAATAGGAGTACTTAGTCGCTTGTGTGAAGGAAATACGCCCTGTGGCCACCCTGATTGCTGATGAGGCGGATCTCACCAGGTACCAACCGGGTTATGACGTGGAGAACCGGAGGATTCCAACGCCGCATTATAAAGTGACCAGCCTGATCCCACCAATCCGTAAGCATACCTTCACCCCTGAAGTTGACCAGGCCGGACTAATTGATGATGAAGCTGAATTTGAAGCTTTGAATGGCATTGACCGGTCATCATCAACCTTCCAGTACAGGGAACAAGGCGAAGGAGCGGAGAGGGCTGACCCAGAAGCTTCAGGTTAACAAGAAAATTGATCCGCCGGGCGGCTCATATTTGTGGCCTGCTAAAAAAAATTAATCATTTGGACTAAGGGAGTCATGTAATAGGGTAGAAATAACTTTGCTTTGTCATGCCATCGTGCATGTTTTGGTGCTCAACGCTGTTAAACCGCCGTCTTATATTCGCCCCTTTTTATACTTATCATATGTTTACCTTATGCTTAAGAAAGTCTTTGAACTGTCCTGCACACAGAAATAGATCACAAGAAAAACCCTTGGCGGCTTACCGCAGGGCGGGTTATAATATCTTACATGTAACCCCTAATATAGAAAAAAGAGTCATAGATAAGCCTATTATGAATTATAGCTTTGAAACACAACTATAATATCATACCTGTGATCTTGAATTTGTACTGCTGGTTTATGTGACCCGAACGATAAGGGTGATAACCCAATACTTAGAATCCAACACTTCCAAATATATGATGATTGTCACATGCTGGCGACTTTATCGTCCAAAGCCAAGCCGGGTTAAATTTAAACCACACTTATACTTAGATCTGAACAAAAAAATCTCAAGACAAAACCAAAGACTGTTCAAAAAACTTAAGCCAAATAGAAAGAAAAAATTTGAGGCTTCTGATTCGAATACGATCAGTAAACCATTCCAAAGGGGTCAAGCTAGGATTCGAATACAATCATGTAGCCCCTAGTGGCTTTGGCATTACGCCGATCAAGGGAGTACCGACAGCTATGTTCTCTTTGGTTCGAATACGACCTATGTTTGAACAGGAAGCCCCCAAATGACCTTGAGAGTTTTTTAATGACTCTGATTCGAATACGATCAAAGGCGGACCCAAAAGGGTTTAAGCTATGATTTGAATACGATCAAGAAGCCCCCTAGTGAGTTTGGCATTGTGCTGATCAAGAGGGTACCGACAGCTATGTTCTCTTTGGTTCGAATACGACCTATGTTTGAACAGGAAGACCCTAGTGATCATGAGGTTTAACGGCTAGGTTCGAATACGATCATGAGCCGGACCAAGAGGGTTAAGCTAGATTCTAATGCGATCAGACCCCAATTGGTCATTTGAAATGATGATGATGAAAACATATGATCATTGAGGATGAAAAGGAAAAAAGGTCCTGCTTTATTACTTATCATAGTATATACATCGTCAAAATATGTACATCATGAGAGCCGGTGGCTCAAGTGTAGTAAGGCCGAAGATGAGCGATATTCCACGGCCGGTAGGTCTCCTCCTCCGACTTACGTGAGTCTTTGTGCTCTCGAACATCGATAAGGTAGTATGACCCATTGTTCAAGTTCTTGGTGACCACAAAGGGCCCTTCCCAAGGTGGGGATAACTTGTGTGCATCAGTTTGATCCTGGATGAGCCGGAGCACCAAATCACCTTCTTAAAAGGTTCTGGACTTAACCCGGCGGCTGTGATAATGGCGCAGGTCCTGTTGATAAATCATTGAGCAGGCTGCTGCCAAGTCACGTTTTTCATCTAACAGGTCAAGTGCATCCTAACGGGCTTGTTCGTTATCAGCTTCACCGTAAGTCACCACACGGGGCGAGTCATGACGGATGTAACTAGGTAGAACCGCCTCTACTCCGTAAACCATGAAGAAAGACGTGTCACTACAGGAATCAGCTAATTTGCCGCCAGTAGAGCTCTTTGCCGTTAGCTTTTCATCAGGCTAGACGGCAAAGACCACTTTTGCCGTCAACCACTGTCGGCAAAGAATAACTTACGACAAAGACATACTTTGTCGTCTGTTTTTTTATTATAGACGACAAAGACATACTTTGTCGTCTGTTTTTTTATTATAGATGGCAAAGACATACTTTGCCGTTTGCTTTTTTCTACATACAACAAAGAGGTTACTTTGCAGTCTGGAATAAAATTGAAGACGGCAAAGTATGTCTTTGCTGTCTATAAAAGAATTGCAGACGAAAAAGACATCCTTCACCGTCTGTGCTTTTTTCACATACGGTGAAGAAGAAACACATCAAGTGGATTCATCTCGCGGATTGATGACATGGCAAGATCTGTGCCGCCCACACCTGCCTCTTCTCTCACCACGCGCCCCCACCCGCTGGCCCACCACCACCCGCGCCCATCCCGTACCTTATCCTCTCCCTCGCGTTCGTCTCTATCCTCTCCTCTGTTCGTGGGAGGCCCGCACCCGCCTCTTCTCTCACCACCACCACCACCCACCCACAGTCCGTGCTCCGACTCGTCTGTATTCTCTCCTCCATGTGCATACCACCTTGTCTCTATCCTCTCCTCCATGCGCAACAGCGTTCGCGCGCCGACTGCCTCCAGCCACTTCTGCCAGTCCCCACCCACCTCGCGCTCCTCTCTGCTCGCGGGCGACGTAGTCGAGCAGGGCGGGCGGTGGCGCAGCAGGCTGCCGCGCAGAGAGCAGGCCTTTTCGGCCCCTCGGCGAGCGCCATCGACCCCGCGCGCTCTCCTCTCTTCGTGGGCGGCCACGCGATGAGCAGGACGGGAATCGCCTCGGGCAAGCAAGGCCTTGCGGGACCTTGTCTAGGCGTGGCGAGCCGGCGACAGGGACGGGCGAGGAGCGGCTCGGCGACCAAGGGGGCGGTGTAACGAGCACGGTTGGGCAGCGCTTCGGCGAGCTAGGCCGGCGACCAGGGTTGGGCGGCGCATCGGCGACCAGGGCGGGCGGTGCGGCAAGCACGGCCGGGAGGCGCCTCGGCGAGCAAGGCCGGGCGGCTCGGCGAGCAATGTCGGGTGGCAGCAGTGGTATCCCTGTTGCAGCACCTCGTCTAGGCGTGGCGAGCCGACAACAGGGACGGGCGAGGAGCAGCTCGGCGACCAAGTCTCTGTTGCCGCAGTGGAGAAGAACCTGATTGCTTTTCAGATTTAGTTTTTAGAGTCCTTTGTGTAAACTTTCAGGACTGCTGTGTAACAACTCTGTAACTCCACCGACAAAACTCTGTAACTCCACCGACGATGAATGAAAGGCAGCATGGCCGGGCCTTTCCCTTTTCTTTGTCAATCAAGCCTTCATGTCTTGTTTTGATGTTGACTCTGTCGAGCGTATTTTTTGTAAAATAAAAAAAATCTTTGCCGTCTGTAAAATGGTTTGGCTGACAGCAAAGGTCACATTTAGCTAACGACAAATAGGTTTCTTTGTCGTCTGCTATTTTCATGGCAGACGGCAAATTCATAGTTTGGCTGACAACAAAATCTTTGCCGTTTGTCGGATGAAAAGCTGACGGCAAAGTTTTCTTTGCTGACTTATCTTTGTTGTCTGCTTCCTGACGGCAAACTCTTTGCCGTCTGGATTTAGGTCTTTGCCGTCTGTAATCCACAGACGGCAAATTACGTATTTACTGTAGTGTTTAACCCGTAGACCTGTTAGGAGTAGTATTGATGCTCCATATCACAGAAGGTAACTCTTCCACCCAACAACCCGGCGTCCGTTGCAAAGGAACCATAAGCCGGGGTTTGATTCCCTTCAGGATTTCCTGATTGGCTCGTTCAGCTTGACCATTGGATTGAGGGTGAGCAACTGATGAAACATCAAGCCGGATATGCTCACGCTGAGAAAACTCCTCCATGGCACCCTTGGAGAGATTAGTACCATTGTCAGTTATAATGCTGTGTGGAAAGCCAAAGCGAAAGATCACCTTTTTGATGAATTGAACCCCCATAGCTGCATCACACTTACTAACTGGCTCTGCCTCAACCCACTTTGTGATTTTGTCAACCGCCACGAAGAGGTGGGTCTTTTTATCTTTAGACCTTTTGAAAGGCCCAGCCATGTCAAGTCCCCAGACTGCAAACGGCCAAGTAACTGGAATCATCCTTAATTCTAGAGTCGGTACATGAGCCCGTCATGAGAATTTCTAATAACCGTCACATTTACTGACCAGATCCTCCGCATCAGCATGAGTCGTCAGCCAATAAAACCCATGATGAAAAGCCTTGGCTACAAGGGACTTTGAACCGGCATGATGGCCACAATCTGCTTCATGAATCTCACGAAGAATTTCTTGACCTTCCTTAGGAGAGACACAACGCTGAAACGCCCCAGTGACACTGCGGTGATGCAACTCACCATTGGCAATTGTCATTGACTTAGACCGCCGGGTTATCTGCTTGTCCATGGTTTCATCCTCAGGCAACTCGCCTTGGGTCATGTAAGACAAATATGGCACTGTCCAATCTGGGATGACGTGAAGAGCCGCCACCAATTGTGCTTCCGGGTCCGGAACAGCCAAGTCTTCCTCTATAGGCAATTTGATAGAAGGGTTATGCAGAATATCCAAGGAGGTATTAGGTGGCACCAGCTTACGTGGAGACCCCAACCGGCTTAAAGCATCAGTCGCCTCGTTCTTTCTATGATCAATGTGCTCCACTTGGTAACCCTTGAAGTGTCCACCAATGGCATCAACCTCACGGCGATAAGCCGCCATGAGAGGATCCTTGGAATCCCACTTGCCTGATACTTGTTGAGCCACCAAATCTGAGTCGCTAAAGCACCTTAACCGGCTTAAGCTCATCTCCTTAGCCATCTGAAGGCCATGGAGCAAGGCCTCATCTCAGCTGCATTGTTAGTACAGGGAAACATCAACCATAACACATAACAAAATTTGTCACCTTGAGGGGAAGCTAAAACAACTCCAGCCCCCGAGCCCTCCAACTGCCTGGACCCATCAAAGTGAATAGTCCAATATGTATTGCCCGGCTTCTCTTCGGGCATCTGCATCTCTGTTCAATTGTTGATGAAGTCTACCAGTGCTTGAGACTTGATAGCAGTGTGTGGCACATACTTTAAACCATGAGGCCCAAGTTCAATGGCCCACTTGGCGACTCGTCCTGTGGCTTCTCTGTTTTGAATGATATCTCCTAAAGGAGCAGAACTGACCACAGTGATGGGATGACCCAGGAAATATTGCTTAAGCTTCCGGCTCACCATGAACACCCCATAAATGAGCTTATGCCAATGTGGATACCTTTCCTTGGACTCAATAAGCACCTCGCTAATGTAATAAACCGGCCGTTGAACCGGATGTTCCTTGCCAGCCTCCTTGTGCTCCACCCAAATGGCCACACTGACAACACGTGTGTTAGCAGCCACATATAACAATAAAGGTTCCTTGTCAATGGGAGCAGCAAGGACTGGTGGCTGAGCTAGCTGTCTCTTCAAATCTTCAAAGGTAGCGTTAGCAGCATCACTCCAGATAAAATCGTCTATCTTGTTCATCATCTGATACAGCGGTATGACCTTCTCACCTAACCGGCTTATGAACCGGCTTAAAGCAGCAATACGACCTGCCAAACGCTGAACATCATTGATACACGTCGGCTTAGCCAAAGTGGTGATTTCCTTGATCTTCTCCGGGTTAGCCTCAATGCCTCTATTAGAAACCAGAAAACCCAAAAGCTTGCCTGCTGGCACACCAAAAATACACTTGGCCGGGTTAAGCATCATCTTATAGACCCGGAGATTATCAAAGGTTTCCTTCAGATCATCGATAAAGGTCTCCTTCTCTCTGGACATCACCACAATGTCGCCGACATAAGCATGAACATCGCGCCCAATCTGATTGTGAAGACAGTTCTGCACACATTGCTGATAAGTCGCCGGGGCACTCTTAAGCCCAAAAGGCATAAACACATAGCAGAAGGCTCCAAATGGAGTAATAAAAGCCGTCTTCTCCTGGTCCTTAACTGCCATCTTGATATGATGATAACCAGAATAAGCATCCAAAAAGCTCAAACGCTCACAACCCGCTGTAGCATCAATGATTTGATCAATACGAGGGAGAGCGAAAGGATCAGCCGGACGAGCCTTGTTTAAGACTATGTAATCCACGCACATACGCCAGGTGTCGTTCTTCTTAAGCACAAGCACTGGGTTAGCCAACCACTCTGGATGAAAAACTTCAACAATGAACCCGGCCGCCAAGAGCCGGGCCACTTCCTCACCAATGGCCCTACGCCTCTCCTCATTGAACCGCCGAAGAAACTGCTTGACCAGCTTAAATTTTGGATCAATATTGAGAGTGTGCTCAGTGAGTTCTCTCGGTTCACCCGGCATGTCAGAAGGTTTCCATGCAAAGATGTCCCGGTTCCCATGGATGAACTCGATGAGCGCGCTTTCCTATTTGGGATCCAGATTAGCACTGATACTGAACTACTTAGATGAGTCGCCTGGAACAAAATCAACAGGCTTGGTGTCATCAGTCGATTTAAACTTCATCATCGGCTCATGTTCCGTGGTTGGCATCTTCAAAGACGTCATATCCGCCGGGTTAACATTGTCCTTGTAGAACTTCAACTTCTTTGTTGCACAAACAGATTTAGCATAAGCAACATCGCCTTCCTCACATTCCAAGGCTACCTTCCGACTCCCATGCACTATGATGGTGCCCCTATGACCTAGCATCTTGAGTTGTAGATAAACATAACATGGTCGTGCCATGAACTTGGCATAAACCGGCAGTCCAAACAGGGTGTGATACAGGCTCTAGATTTTGACCACCTCAAAAGTTAACTTTTCAGCCCTAGAATCATGCTCATCTCCAAAGGCCACTTCCAGTTCAATCTTACCCGCCGGGTACGTCGACTTATCAGGCACCACACCATGGAAAATAGTGTTGGACGTCTTAAGGTTTTTATCAGTCAACCCCATGCGACGGAAAGTCTCATAATAGAGGATGTTGATGCTACTGCCTCCATCCATGAGCACCTTAGTGAATTTATATCCACCAACCTGAGGTGCCACCACCAAGGCCAGGTGACCCGGATTGACAACCCGGGGAGTGTGATCTTCCCTACTCAATAGAATAGGCTGCTCAGACCATCTCAAATAATGAGGAACTGCCGGCTCAACAGTGTTCACAGCCCTCTTATGAAGCTTCTGGTCCCGTTTGCACAAACTGGTGGTAAACACATGATACTGTCCACCATTCAGCTGCTTTGGATTACTCTGATATCCAGATTGCTGATGCTGCTGACCCTGGCCAGATTGCTGATTATAACCACCTTGATTACCTTGAGAGCCTTGAAAATTGGAATTTGAACCGCCGCTCGGGCCATGAAAACCGCCGCCACCTGAGCCGCCACCTAGCCCATGATTGATGTCAAACATGTTAGAGTTCTTGAAAGCCTTCATGATCGTACAGTCTTTCCACAGGTGAGTGGCCGGTTTCTGCTAAGTATCGTGCCTTGGACAGGGCTCATTCAGTAACTGCTCAAGAGTGGGACCTGATCCGCCGGACCGAGGAGGTGGTCTCCCCTTACATCGTTGATTGTTGCTCTACGCATTGGTGTTAGCCACAAACTCCGAGCTACCATCAGCCTTACGTTTATTGTTGCCTCCTTGATTTGCCGGGTTATGCTGAGGACCCTTAGCGTTATCGTTCTTCTTTCCCTTCCCTGTCTTCTCATCATCAGACTCGGGATCCTTGGTACTATCAGAATCGGCATATTTGACTAGAGCCGCCATCGGCTGGCCCATGTCATTACAATCGCGCTTGAGCCGCCCCAGCTTCATTTTCAGAGGTGTAAAATGACAATTTTTCTCAAACATTAAGACTGCAGAGCCGGCATCCATCTTATCAGACAAATGTATTATGGCTTTGTCCCGGCGTACCCAATGGGTCGTGCACTCACCCTCCTCTTGCTTGCAATTAGTCAAATCCACAATTGACATGGGTTGCTTGCATGTATCTTTGAAGTTCTGAATAAACCGGGCCTTTAACTCCGCCCATGAACCAATAGAATTAGGTGGCAGCCCCTTCAACCAATTGCGGGCCGTTCCATCCAACATCATGGTGAAGTACTTGGCCATTGCAGCATCACTGACTTCCAGTAGCTCCATGGCCATCTCATAACTTTCAATCCATGCCACAGGTTGTAAGTCGGTCGTGTAATTAGGTACCTTTCGAGGCCCCTTGAAATCCTTTGGCAAACGCTCATTACGCAGAGCCGTCACCAAACAAGGGACACCTCCAGTCCTAGTGGTCACACCTGCCTCAATAGAAGTAGTTGGATAAACCAGAAACGACTGGTAAGCCGCTCGCTGAGCCGCCTGCTCAGCCGCTTGCTCAGCCGCCCACTCAGCCTCTTGATATACCCTGCCATGATCAACCAAATTAGGAACTCCATTACGCGCCGTATCATGCCTGCCCGGCTGGTCACGGCACCAGGTGTTGCTTGAAACGGCCGCCAAATCCATGTGCCTGCTATAACTCGGGCTCCGGCTTAGGCGAGGAGTCGAATGAATCCTGTCTCGCCTATAGAAATATGCTTCCTGTTGCACCAAAGCCGTCTAAAGAAGCACTCTGACCCTTCGTGTTTCAACCATCGCCGGAGAGTCGCCATCCACTGGGAGAGCCGCTAATCGTGCCGCTGCAGCGATCATGTCCTCTAGAGGGTTAGAATAATGACCCGGTGGTCTTGGTGAGTAGTATTCGGGCGAGGGGGTTCCATCACACATGGTTGAACCGGCGTCCTAGCCCCGGGCGTTGCAACCCGGTTTACCTCCGGCGGGTTACTGGGCCCTGCACTGGGTGTACGGAAGAGGTTTCGAGGATCATAAACCGGAGGCAGACGGGATTGAGTTTTCTGGTACCTTATCCTCATGACCTCATTTGACACATTCTGATCCATCGTGAGCTGGAAAGCCTGCGACTGAATCTGCTGAGCTTGAGCATCCAGAGCCGCCCGTTGTATGGTCATCCTGACGTCTTCCGCCGCCAGGTCTTCCTTAGCTTGCACTATATCCTGCTTTAACTGCGTCACTTCTGCATCATGTTGAGCTTGATCTGTCGGGTTTACCATGACGGTTAATAGAGTTGTCATCTTATCCATGAGATCCATCAGCACCTGAGCCAGCGGGCGCATAGGACCTCCTGCCCTGGCTGCCGCTGACCAAAGGTTATCACTGCTGCGGTCGTAGAGTTTTGAACGGGTTGCTTCCCAGCCATGAAGATCCCAACTCTGCTCGGCGGCTCAAAGGGGTCCGGAATACTGCTGCCATCAGAATAGTCCCTAAGCCCTCTGTCTTGCAATTGATACAACGAATCCGTCTCACCCGTGGACGACTCACCACCATAGTAGATGGCCGTCTCACCACCAGACATAGATCCTTCAAAAAAATTCCCCTCCATGGATGCATCCCATGAAGGCACGCTTCACGGCGGGCTGAGCCCGGGCAGGTCTCGCATGCTGAGCTGTCTCGACGATATCGGTGCAGATGTCTAGCTCAGGGCCCGGCTTGCCGATCTTGCCGATGAAGATATGGATTCCGCCGAAGGGGACCCGGTACCCGTACTCAATTGAGCCGGCGTCGGGGCCCCAACCTGTGTCATCGATGTAGAGCTTACCGCGACGACTCTTAGTCATCCGACCCACAACGTATCCTTTGAGCCCTTCGAAGCTGCCCTTCAAGAACTCAAATCCACCATGCGCTGGCCCCACGTTGGGTGCCATGTCACGTAGATGTCCTAGTGAAAGGACTTAGTCGTGGAGCCATTGCAACTAGGAAGCTTAAAGGGGTTAATCGGGACAAAGAACACGACATTTGTACTGGTTCGGCCCCTTACGGTGAAGGTAAAAGCCTAGATCAAGTTTTGAGTGGGATTGCTTATGTCTCGGTTACCAGGGAGAGAATCCGCTTGACCTAATTCTCGATCTGATGTTACTTTCCCTGAACCGCCGCCGGGTCGTCCCTTTATATATAGAGGTCGAGGCCCAGCGGCTCACAGAGTCCCGGCCGGTTCATAAACAGTGTCCAGCTCGGTCTCTTTCTATTCCTGCCTTACAATACAAGTTATATACATATGGCGGTTTATCTCTACGGGCCTTAAGTCACCTTTGGGCTTTGGGCCCTTAACTGAACCGCCATCTTCAAGCAATGTCTTGGGCTTTATAAATCGTCACAGGTATAACCCGGACCCTTGCTGGACGGATCATACCTAATAGTTATATCCCCAACAAGACCACTAGTTTCAAGAAAAGGGCAAAGGGAAAGAAAGGGAACTTCTAGTAGAATGGAAAGCAAGTTGTCACTCCCGTGAAGAAGCCCAAAGCTAGACCTAAGCCTGAAATTGAGTGCTTCTACTGCAAAGGAAATGGTCACTGGAAGCGGAACTACCCCAAATATTTAGTGGAAAAGAGGGATGGCAAAGTGAACAAAGGTATATTTGATATACATGTTATTGATGTGTACCTTGCTAGTGTTCATAGTAGCCCCTGGGTATTCAATACTTGTTCGGTTGCCAAGATTAGTAACTCAAAATAGGAGTTACAGAACAAATAGAGACTAGTTAAGGATGAAGTGACGATGTATGTTGGAAGTGGTTCCAAGATTGATATGATCATCATCGCACACTCCCTATACTTTAGGGATTAGTGTTGAACCTAAATAAATGTTATTTGGTATTTGCGTTGAGCATGAATATGACTAGATCTTGTTTATTGCAATACGGTTATTCATTTAAGACAGAGAATAATTGTTATTCTGTTTACATGAATAGAACCTTCTATGGTCATACACCCAATTTTGATGGTTTATTGAATCTCGATCATGGTAATACACATATTCATAATATTGATGCCAAAATATGCAAAGTTGATAATGATAGTGCAACTTATATGTGGCGCTGTCGTTTAGGTCATATTGGTGTAAAGTGCATAAAGAAACTCCATGCTGATGGGCTGTTGGAATCACTTGATTATGAATCATTTGATACTTGCGAACCGTGCCTTATGACAAGATGACTAAAACTCCATTCTCCGGAACAATGGAACAAGATAGTGACTTATTGAAAATAATACATACCGATGTATGCGGTCCAATGAGTGTTGATGCTCGTGACAGGTATCGTTATTTTTGACCTTTGCAGATGATTTAAGTAGATATGGGTATATCTACTTAATGAAACACAAGTCTGAAACATTTGAAAAGTTCAAAGAATTTCAGAGTGAAGTGGAGAATCATTGTAACAAGAAAATAAAAGTTTCTACGATCTGATCGTGGAGGAGAATATTTGAGTTGCAAGTTTGGCCTTCATTTAAAACAATGTGGAATAGTTTCACAGCTCACGCCACTTGGAACAGCACACCGTAATGGTGTGTCCAAATGTTGTAACCGCACTTTATTGGATATGGTGCGGTCTATGATGTCTCTTGCCGATTTGCCACTAACATTTTGGGGTTATGCATAGGGACATCTGCATTCACTTTAAACAGGGCACTGTCAAAATCCGTTGAGACGACACTGTATGAACTATGGTTTGGCAAGAAACCTAAGCTGTCGTTTCTTAAAGTTTGGGCTGTGATGCTTACGTGAAAAAGCTTCAACCTGATAAGCTCAAACCCAAATCGGAGAAGTGTGTCTTCATAGGATACCCAAAGAAAACTGTTGGGTACACCTTCTATCACAGATCCGAAGGCAAGATATTCGTTGCTAAGAATGGATCCTTTCTAGAGAAGGAGTTTCTACCGAAAGAAGTGAGTGGGAGGAAAGTAGAACTTTATGAGGTAATTGTACCTTCTCCCAAAATTGGAAGTAGTTCATCACAGAAATCAGTTCCAGTGATTCCTACACCAATTAGTGAACAAGCTAATGATGATAATGATGAAACTTCAGATCAAGTTACTACCGAACCTCGTAGGTCTTCCAGAGTACAGTCTACACCAGAGTGGTACGGTAATCCTGTTCTAGAAGTCATGTTACTAGACCAAGATGAACCTACGAACTATGAGGAAGCGATAATGAGCCCAGATTCCGTGAAATAGCTTGAGGCCATGAAATCTGAGATGGGATCCATGTATGAGAACAAAGTGTGGACTTTGGTCGACTTGCTCAATGATCGAAAAGTCATAGAAAATAAATGAATCTTCAAGAGGAAGACGGATGCTGATAGTAGTGTTACTATCTACAAAGGTCGACTTTTCGCAAAAGGTTTTTGACAAGTTCAAGGTGTTGGCTACAATGAGATTTTCTTAACTATAGCAATGCTTAAATCCATCCGAATCATGTTAGCAGTTGCCATATTTTATGAAATCTGGCAAATGGATGTCAAAACTGCATTCCTTAAATGGATATTTCTTAAAGAAGAGTTGTATATGATGCAACCAGAAGGTTTTGTCAAAGGTGCTAGCAAAGTGTGCGAGCTCCAGCAATCCATCTGTGGACTAGGGAAAGCATCTCGGAGTTGGAATATATGCTTTGATAAGGTGATCAAAGCATATAGTTTTATACAGAATTGCGATGAAGCCTGTGTTTACAAGAAAGTGAGAGGGAGCACTACAGCCTTTCTGATAAGTATATGTGAATGACATATTGTTGATCGGAAATGATGTAGAATTTTCTGGAAAGCATATAAGAGAGTTTGAAAGGATATTTTCAAAGAAAGACCTCAGTGAAGCTGCTTACATATTGGGCATCAAGATTTGTAGAGATAGATCAAGACGCTTGATACGATTTTTCAATGAGTATATACCTTGACAAGTTTTTCAAAGAGTTCAAAATGGATCAGTCAAAGAAGGAGTTCTGGTCTGTATGTCAAGGTGTAAGGTTGAGTAAGACTCGAAGCCCGACCACGGTAGAAGATAGAAAGAGAATGAAAGTGATTCCCTATGCCTCAGTCATAGGTTCTATAAAGTATGCTATGCTATGTACCAGACCTATTGTGTACCTTGCCCTGAGTTTGGCAAGGGGGTACAATAGTGACCTATGAGTAGATCTCTGGATAGCGGTCAAAATTATCCTTAGTGAGGACTAAAGGAAATGTTTCTCGGTTATCGGGGTGATAAAGAGTTCGTCATAAAGAGTTACGTCGATGCAAGCTTTTACACTGATCCAGATGACTCTAAAGTCTCAATCATGGATACATATTGAAAGTGGGAGTGGGTGCAATTAGCTAGAGTAGCTCCATGCAGAGCATTGTAGGCATAGAATATTTGCAAAATACATACGGCTCTGAATGTGATAGACCTGTTGACTAAACTTCTCTCACAAGGAAAACATGATCACACCTTAGTAACATTTGGGTGTTAATCACATAGCGATGTGAACTAGATTATTGACTCTAGTAAACCCTTTGAGTGATGGTCACATGGCGATGTGAACTGTGGGTGTAATCGCATAACGATGCGATCTATTGGTGTTAAATCACATGGCAATGTGAACTAGATTATTAACTCTAGTGCAAGTGGGAGACTGAAAGAAATATGCCCTAGAGGCAATAATAAAGTTATTATTTATTTCCTTATATCATGATAAATGTTTATTGTTTATGCTAGAATTTTATTAACTGGAAACTTAGTACATGTGTGAATATATAGACAAAACATAGTGTCCCTAGTATGCCTCTACTTGACTAGCTCGTTAATCAAAGATGGTTATGTTTCCTAACCATAGACATGTGTTGTCATTTGATGAACATGATCACATCATTAGGAGAATGATGTGATGGATAAGACCCATTCGTTAGCTTAGCATTATGATTGTTATAGTTTCATTGCTACTGCTTTCTTCATGACTTATACATGTTCCTCAAACTATGAGATTAAGCAACTCCCGAATACCGGAGGAACACCTTGTGTGCTATCAAACGTCACAATGTAACTGGGTGATTGTAAAGATGCTCTACAGGTGTCTCCGAAGGTGTTTGTTGGCTTGGCATAGATCGAGATTAGGATTTGTCACTCCGTGTATCGGAGAGGTATCTCTAGGCCCTCTCGGTAATGCTCATCACTATAAGCCTTGCAAGTAATGTGACTAATGACTTAGTTGCGGGATGAAGAATTACAAAATGAGTAAAGGGACTTGCCAGTAACGAGATTGAACAAGGTATGAAGATACCGACGATCGAATCTCAGGCAAGTAACATACCGATGACAAAGGGAACAACGTATGTTGTTATGCGGTTTGACCGATAAAGATCTTCGTAGAATACGTAGGAGCCAATATGAGCATCCAGGTTCTGCTATTGGTTATTGATCGGAGATGTGTCTCGATCATGTCTATATAGTTCTCAAACCCGTAGGGTATGCACGCTTATCGTTCGATGACGATTTGTATTATGAGTTATGTGTTTTGATGACCGAAGTTTGTTCGGAGTCCCGGATGAGATCAGGCACGTGACGAAGAGTCTCAAAATGGTTGAGACATGAAGATTGATAAATTGGAAGGCTATATTCGGACATCGAAAAGGTTCCGAGTGATTCGGGTATTTTTTGAAGTACCGGGGAGTTACGAGAATTCACCGGGAGAAGTAATGGGCCTTATTGGACCATACGGGAAAGGAGGAGGCAGGACAAAGGGAAGGTGCCCCCCCATGGGTCCGAATTGGTCTAGGGGAAGGGGGCGGTGCCCCCTTCACTTTCCTACTCCCTCTCCCTTTCCCTATTTCCTTCTCGCATACTACAAAAAGGAAAGGGATTCCTACTACAACTTGGAAGTCCTAGTAGGACTCCGTACTCTTGGTGGCCCTCTAGGGGGCCGGCCTCTCCCCCTCCCTCCTTTATATACGTGGGCAGGGGGCACCCCAAAGACACACCAAGTTTTTCCTTACCCGTCTGCGGTGCCCCCCTCCATAGTTACACACCTCGATCATATCGCCGTAGTGCTTAGGCGGAGCCCTGCGCCGGTAACATCATCATCACCGTCGCCACGCCGTCGTGCTGACGGAACTCACCCTCATCCTCAACTGGATCAAGAGCACGAGGGACGTCATCGAGCTGAACGTGTGCTGAACATGGAGGTGCCGTACATTCGATACTTTGATCGGTTGGATCGCGAAGACGTTTGACTACATCAACCGCGTTACTAAACGCTTCCGCTTTCGGTCTACGAGGGTACGTGGACACACTCTCCCCTCTTGTTGCTATGCAGCTCCTAGATAGATCTTGCGTGATCATAAGAAAATTTTGAAATTACTACGTTCCTCAACAATGGGCCTAATTCCTCGCGGGCCCACCTGTCAGTGGCCGAATGGCACCCTCTCCCCCGCACACCAC
>NC_041391.1:86579099-86596111 GCF_002162155.2 Triticum dicoccoides | reverse complement strand
TCTCCCGACGACCCGCCACCGCCGACCCCGACCACGGCCTCCACTCCACCGCCAGCGCCACCTCCCCTTCCTGGCCGGAGATCCACTCGAGCTCCACCCTCCTCTCGATTAATCTCCAAATCCCGCCGTCGGCAACCCCCACCGGTGAAACCCCATCACCACCGGCGACCTCCCTCCCTTCCTCTTCAGATTGACGGATGGGTGGGGACGGGGAGGGGCGGATCTGCACCCGCACCCACCGGAGCGTCTTGCTACGGTGGCCCTCGCCGCTGATGAACTCCACGACGCCCATCTCCGGCCATGGCGACCGCGGATCTCCGACCCCCTTTTCTTGGTTGGTTGGGTGGGTGGGCATGAATCCCTCCCATGTCTTCTGTGCCTCCCTTTGATTTCTCCTTGGTTTGTTTTATGTCCGATTTGTAGAGGCTGTCGCTGCTGCTAACGGTGGTGGAGACGGTGGTCGCCGACGCGGTGCTGTCGCTGCCCAACGTCTGGCGGCGGGCGACGAACTGCCCGATGCGGTGCGTGCGTGCAAGAAGTGTTCGAGAGCCAGTACGTCGTCTTCACCGTCGGCACCTTCATCGCCTCCTTCCTCACGGCTTGGGCCGGTATGCCCCTTTCTCCATCCCCTGCTCTGCTTCCCCCCGCACTTTGTATGTCGTCGTCGGGTTCAGAGTGTGTCGCTGACACGTCCGATTGACTGCCTTTTGTTTTCAAAAATCGTCGATGTATCTGAAGGGAGAGGGACAGGGAGTGATGCATTTGTGCAACTGCTTGCTGCTGAACCCTAATTAGTTTGTTTGGCTTATGTATAAGACCATAGGGCACACCTCAATTGAACACTAGAGCTGTTTTGTTTCAGAATGCCCCATGGGTGTTGATGACTGAATGCAAGTGCACCAAGTTAATACAATCTAATTGATTAATTTATCTCCCAAGTCGCTGCACACTAATACAATTTAAATTTTTGTGTTCTCTTCAGTAGCTTGGCCTGCCCAATTTTTTCCTTGTAGCTCTGCCACTGCTTGTAATGACACCGCAACTGTAGTATCATGGGACGAAACATGCGTTGTTGGTCTATGAATTGTTAGCATGGATTATAACTACTGATGTGAGCACTTATATCCATATTCACGTCTAATCATCCTTTTCTCCTCCAGCCAGCTTCTCAAGTGGAAGATGATCCTGCTGCCATCAAGTTTCGGTTTCTTGTCAGTTGTTAGCTTGAATTAATACATGTACTTTTGGTTATGCAAATGTAGGTTCTGTTGTTAGATCTTGTAGTTAGTTGTAGATGGAGTTTCTGCTTGTTTGAAATCCCAAGGACTGCCTGGTAGTAGTGTATCATAAGTAAGCTTTTAAAAGTATGGTTGATCGACTGGACGATATTCCATGTCTACTTTTCGTACAGTTCCACCCCTGATTTTAACATTGGCCGAACCTCTAAAATGCGAATATATGTTTGCTCTGTTTCGTGCTGGCAACTCCACAGCAGCTACGGAGCAACGGACGATGGCTACATGTAATGTAAAGAAGATATGATTTTGTACTGTAAAAAATACGACGTCTGCCTAGTTAAAAAGGTGTTCACCAAAATCCTACAGATAATCTCGGCAGTTGTGGCAGAGAAGCATATAGTAGTACATGTTTTCCAGAGTTGTCCGTAACTGAACCTGTCAGACTAAATAGATCATATTTAGTGTTTCTTGTGTGTGTTTTCTACATACACACACATCGTCCTTCCTTTTAAATCTCCTCTGCTGCTTACTGACATAGTAGTACACACATGCAGTAGTTTAGTAGTAGCGTGTAGGGACTCTGGAGAAAAGTTTATGTACTTAAACATTATGCTTAAAAATAAAAAGTTGTAGTTCCCTTGTAGTAGTATGTTTATGTAATGCCCGGATAATAAAGCTACAGTAATTCCCTGCTAATGAGGCCACGTTACCACTATTACTATTGCTAATCTTGTTTAGATTTAAAACGGTTCAAATTCAAATTTAAAACAAAGTCAAAAATAAAAGTTTTCAAGTGTCAAAACAAAAATGTTCAAATTGTGCCAAATAATTTAAAAGTATTATTGATGAAGAAACCAAAATTTCATCAAATATTTACGTGCTTAAAAATCATTAAAGCAGTGGCATTTATAATTAATTAGGTGCCTTTATAATTTCTAAAAATATCAAATTAATTTAATGGATTACCAAACTTTTCGTGGAAGAGGTATAAATAGTAATACTACTATAGAAACTACTTTTGTATTTTAACTAAACTATAGTATTGTGGAAATTTAAATAAAACTAGAAAAAGAAATAAATAAAAGGAAAAACAAACACAAAAAAGGGGCACACCCCTTGCCCCCACTGGGCCTTGCCCAACAGGTTAGCCCACCTCGCCTTGACTCGCTTGTTCCCCTGTTCATGGGTGGGCATGGCTGCGCCGATGCCCGCCATGGCACCGGCCATCGCCGTGGTGGCCATCCACCCGCGCTGCCCTACCTATATTAGCCGGCGACCCCTCCTCCCCGGCAAAAACCCTAACTACTTTTCCCCCTCCTCTCCATCGCTCTATCTCTCTCTCTCTCTCAAGCTCGCCCGAGAGCCTCTGCCGCCGCACGCCGAGATCATGCGGCTACCGTCGACCACACGCCTCGCCGGGATGTCATAGAGCACCGTCGTCGTCCGCTTCTCCTTCCAGTGCCACAGGACAGAGTCAGGAGGATCTGCATCGCCGGGTCCCCATTGTCCTACTCCTTGGGAAGCCCTCCCCCGAGCCGCTGCGCACCGCTACAGGAGCTCTGTGATCCCGCCTTCATTTCTCCTCTCTCCGCGCTCTCGATTCGTAGCTAGAGCTCGTGGTCCTCGTTGAAAAGTTTCCGCCAAATACTTACGCTACTGTGCTGCATCACCCTTTCCTCTTCTGGGAAAACCAATGCAAGCTCAAGACGTAGCAAGAAGGATTTCTGGCGCTGTTGCCGGGGAGGTCTTCACTCAAGTCAAGACATACCAAGTACCCATTACAAACTCATCTCCCTCGCATTTACATTATTTGTCATTTGCCTCTCATTTGCCTCTCCCCCACTTCACCCTTGCCGTTTTATTCGCCCTCTCTTTCCCAATCTCCTCTCTTTTCTGCTTGCCTTCTTCCTTCCTCTTTCGCTTGCCTTTTTTATCTGTTTGCTTGTGTGTTGGATTACTTGTTGCCATGGCACAAGATAATACCAAATTGTGTGATTTCTCCAATACCAATAATAATGATTTCCTTAGTACCCCAATTGCTCCTCTTAATGATGTTGAGTCTTGTGAAATCAATGCTGCTTTGCCGAATCATGTTATGAAAGATCAATTCTCCGGCCTTCCTAGTGAAGATGCCTCTACCCATCTAAACAACTTTGTTGATTTGTGTGAGATGCAAAAGAAAAAAGATACGGATAATGATATTGTTAAATTGAAGTTATTTCCATTTTCACTTAGAGATCGTGCTAAAGTTTGGTTTTCGTCTTTGCCTAAAAATAGTATTGATTCTTGGAACAAGTGCAAAGATGCTTTTATATCTAAGTATTTTCCTCCTGCTAAGATCATCTCTCTTAGGAACGATAGTATTAATTTTAAACAACTTGATCATGAGCATGTTGCCCAATCTTGGGAAAGAATGAAATTAATGATTCACAATTGCCCTACTCATGGTTTGAATTTATGGATGATCATACAAAAATTTTATGCCGGATTAAACTTTGCTTCTAGAAATCTTTTAGATTCGGCCACCGGAGGCACGTTTATGGAAATCACTTTAGGAGATGCTACAAAACTTCTTGATAATATTATGGCTAATTATTCTCAATGGCACACCGAACGATCTACTAGTAAAAAAGTGCATGCTATAGAAGAAATTAACGTTTTGAGTGGAAAGATGGATGAGCTTATGAGATTGTTTTCTACTAAGAGTGCTTCTATTGATCCCAATGATGTGCCTTTATCTACCTTGATTGAGAATAATAATGAATCTATGGATGTATATTTTGTTGGTAGGAATAATTTTGGAAACAATGCTTATAGAGGAAACTTTAATCCTAGACCGTTCCCTAGCAATTCCTCTAATAATTATGGAAATTTCTACAATAATTCTTATGGTAATTTTAATAAGATCCCCTCTGATTTGGAAAATAGTGTGAAAGAATTTATGATCTTTCAAAAGAATTTTAATGCTTTGCTTGAAGAAAAATTGCTCAAAGTTGATGATTTGGCTAGGAACGTTGATAGACTTTCGCTTGATGTTGATTCTCTTAAACTTAGATCTTCCTCTCCCAAGCATAATATCAATGAATCTCTCAAAGCTATGAGAAGTTCCATTGATGAGTGCAATGAAAGAACCGCTAGATTGCATGCTAAGAAAGATTGCTTTGTAAAAGCGTGTTCTTCTAGTTTCCACGAAAATAATGATGAAGATCTTAAATTTATTGATGTGTCCCCTATTAGATCTTTGTTTTGCAATATGAATCTTGATAATAATGGGACTGGAGATGAGTCAAGTTTAGTTAGAAGGCGTCCCAAGAATTTGGAGTTTTTAGATGTTGATCTAAATTTGGTAAAAGTGGGATTGGAGAGGTCATGACTTTAAATGGTATTGAACCCACTATCTCGGATTTCAAGGAATTTGATTATGATAATTGTTCTTTAGAAAGTTGTATTTCCTTGTTGCAATCCGTTGTTAATTCTCCTCATTCTTATAGTCAAAATAAAGCCTTTACCAAACATATTGTTGATGCCTTGATGCAATCTTTTGATGAAAAACTTAATTTGGAAGTTTCTATACCTAGAAAACTTAATGATGAGTGGGAACCTACTATAAAGATTATAATTAAAGATCATGAGTGTTTTGCTTTGTGTGATTTGGGTGCTAGTGTTTCCACGATTCCGAAATCTTTATGTGATATTCTAGGTTTCCATGATCATGATGATTGCTCCTTAAATTTGCACCTTGCGGATTCCACCATTAAAAAGCCAATGGGAAGAATCAATGATGTCCTTATTGTTGCAAATAGAAATTTGGTGCCCGTTGATTTTATCGTTCTTGATATAGATTGCAACCTTTCTTGCCCTATTACTCTTGATAGACCTTTCCTTAGAACGATCACTACAAGAAATATGTCAACTTGTGACCTTGACTATTGGTCACTGAAAGGTCACTGTTTTCCATTTGCGACCTTTTTGTGACCAAAAACAGAAGGTCAAAAGCTGGCCATCATAAACTAACATTCACGACCTTCTGTGTGAGAAGGTCATAGACGTTTACGACCAAAATATGCCTATTGTCTTGTTTTGGTCACTAGCAACCTCCCCAGGCCACGTAGGCATCCAACGTGGTAAGCTGATGTGGCACAAGAATCAGCCCGGTCCAATTAGGTTTTCTACATGGGCCTAGCCCAACAATTCGGCCTTTTTAATGTATTTGTTTCCTATGCTTTTATTAGCTACATGGGTCTGTCCCAACAATTCAGCCTTTGATTTCTTTGCAGGGCCCTTTTAACAGCAGATTTTCTATTTGATCATGTATTTTTCTAGGCCATTTCTTTGTTGGGCCTCTCATGTTTTTCCCTCAAAAATAATTGTCCAATATAACTTGGGCCTAGCGCAGTTACAAAAAAATTGATCCTATCCAAAAACAATTATTATGCCATTGACAATACAACACATGTCCAGTTTTGATACATTTTCAAAGCAACGTGCAATGTTATTATATTACAACCATTCATTCCAGCAATACTATTTGAGGCTGGCTAATCTATTCCAGCAATTCCAGCAATACTACTGACTGACTGTTGCATGGCGCTGCTATTCCAGCAATTCCATTGACAATTTCAGCAATTCCAGCTATTTGAGTCTAACTAAGTTTTTACATGGCGCTGCTGCATTTGCATTTACATGAAAAAATAGAACTAGCCTATCTAGTACTTCAGAGCAACCAAACATGTAATCTGCAAAAAATAGAACTAGCCTATCTGGTACTTCACAGCAACCAAACATGTAATCTGCTTAATGGAAAGATTTCTTCTCCAAGTCCCGCTTCTCCCTTAGCAATGACAGCCTGATGCAAAACATCTGAGCATTCAAAAGAGAACAAAAGGTATGTCACTGATAGAATACAGAGTACTTTTAAAATAAAAAGTAAAGATACACCAGTATATTATCATTCTTCTTATTATTATTATCCAGAATATGGCTATTCATCAAAATTCGGAATTGAATTGGCACATATGACAAATTTAGCAGCAAACGAGCATGGAATGTTTCACATACACGACAAGGTTTAAAAACCATCATTCAAAGTTACAGCAGATCGAAGTTCCATTTGAGTATATGGAATAACATTCATATTCAATCAATAGTACCTATTAAACTACCTGGTGCATGATGCTATTCATCTTGCCATCTGCTGTAACAGAGCAACTATGTCACATGAGACATGCATCAGGCATAAGGACATCAAGCATCAGGCCCATATCTGTTCAACAAGACAGAGTACATACCTTTGTGTCGATGCAATGGATGGGGCTGCAGTTGAACACTTGAACATATGGTCCGCATCATCGTTGACGCTGGACGTCGCACGTACTTGTCCATTTAGAAGTATGCCATGAAAGATGTTACACAAGCAAGTATTAGCATAAAGTAGAGCTTCTATAGTACATGCAAGCTTTAGATATGAAGGACCAAGCAAACTATTCTGGAAAATATCTAAAGTTACAGAAAAGCATGTATTGGTTGAGCTTAAAGGAACAAGCGCCGGTACTTGAGCATAAACATGTTTTATTTTACAAGCACCTCTCTAAGCATATTGCATTGTACACAAGGCCAAAGACAAGTGGAGTTAAATAAAATCTTGGTGTTGAATATTTGTGCAACTAAGTCAAAATCTGATGTTTCATCTACCAGAAATAAAATTTAAAGCACATCAACCTTAACACTAAAAGAAAGTGCACAGAACTAAGCTCATCTATTTCATTGTTTCATATAGGAAGTAGGTGACACAAGAGGCTGCAGCAGTTGAGTTTGATTGTTTAGGCAAGATGGCATCTTGTATAAATTATTACGGCATAGTTGCAACTGTTGCTGCAGTCCAACAAAAGATACTAGTGCTTCATACTAGCAAGTATACCAAAATATGCGAAACAGATCATGTTAGTGCGTAGAATTTTAGTTGCATCTTGTGAAAGAAAAAGGGCCACAATTGTGGCAGATTCAAGGAGGAAACATGGTGCTTGGAACCAAAACTTTGCATAAAATTTGATCCATATTTTAGTATCAAAACAAGCAGCAGCAGCAGCATCATCATGACAGACAGCATCATGACAGATAGACAGACAGGGGATATCATATCAGTCTTGAAGAGATAGCACCAACAACATGTCAGATCACGACATAGATCGAACGAACGAAATGAGCCATGAATGAATCACCTTTTCTTTTGAGGGGTATCAATGAATCGTTGGAGTTGGGCCGCCTAGTTGTTGTTCCTAGTTGCGTGTTGGGCCTTGCCGAGCGAGGCCTTGTTGGACTTGTTCCTGGTGGATGAGGACCTCGCTGCCTTGCGCGTCGATTCCAGCCCTCCTCTGCTTCTCTGCGCGTGTCGATTCCAACATTTGTGCTATACAAATAAGCATTGGTCCTCCCCTGGCATCAAACAATACATAGCAGTTACTACAAAAAAATACACTTCCGTGATGATACGTGTTTGTCACAGTAGGTCGCGTTTTTTGTCATGCATGTACATCCATGACAAATTTATGACAGAATCAAGATAGCCATACCTGTGCTGTCGTAGAAGTGTTCCATGACATTACCAAAATTATCATCACGGAAGTGTCCACTTCCATGATGATAAATCGCACGTCACAGAAGTGCTTTCGTCAAGGGTGTCCGACACGTGGCATCCACCGTAACGGAACGCCGTTAAGCTATCGGGTCGGGTTTGGATCCGATAACCCGTTAACAGCCCCGACCAATGGGGATTTTCCACGTGTAAAATCATCATTGGCTGGAGTAAACACGTGTCGGCTCACCGTTCGGATAGATGTCATCCACTCATTGGACAGAAGGCGCCTATGATACGTCGACACGTGGCACGGCCCAACAGAGGCCCATTCCTGTGAAAAGGCCGGCCCGTTTGACTTGGTCAAAAGGTGGCGGGCCGGCCCATGGAAAGCCTGTTAACGGCCTGTTCACATATAGCCCATTTACAACCCGCTAACCCAAGGCCCATTATGCCCTATCTGAATTAAGCCCAGTAGCGTCATCTGGGCCATCCAATATGATTCCAGCCCGTTTTCACTTCTGGCCCATGTATGGCCCATGACGTCTTTCAGCCCATATGAGGCCCTGTGTAACTCTTGGCCTATTAACGGCCCGTGGTGAAACTGGCCCGCAATGAACAGTGTATCACTTTACACCCATTAACGGCCCGTGGTGAAACTGGCCCGTAATGAACAGTATATCACTTTATACCCATTAAGGGCCCGTTATTCAGTTGGGCCGTTTCCAGCAAATGTTATCTTTCGGCCTTCTCAGAGCCCATTTATTCTTGGGCTCATTTCCAGCATTCGTTTATTTACGGCCCGTTACTGTCATTTTCTGCTTGTGGGCCAAATTCAGCTCGTGGTTACATCGGCCCGTTTGTGGTCCGTTAATACGTTGGGCCGTTTTCATAGCGTCATCAAATACGGCCTATTAACGATGGCCCGTTATGGTCATACGACCCGTATAAGGCCCATTGATGATCCGTAGAAGGCCCATTGTCTCTACGGCTCGTAGAAGGCCCATTGTTTCTACGGCCCGTAGAAGGCCCATTGTTTCTACGGCCCGTAGAAGGCCTACTGTTTCTACGGCCCATAGAAGGCCCACTGTTTCTATGGCCCGTAGGAGGCCCAGTGTCACTACAGTAAATATTAGCCCATGGTTATTGTGGCCTAGTTTTAAAAAGAACTGCACTAACTACAAGCAAACAAATAAACAAGACAACAAGGAAATAAATAAGCAAGCAACTTATGCTAGGCTATCATGGTTGTTACACATATTACATCCACTAGGCATCAATGTTCGTCACCAGTGCAAATATAGGGAACAAAGCAGCATATCATATACACTGGTTGTCAAAGTTGGCGACCAGCGCAAATAAACGCCGCAGCAAAACAAATCCAGAAGTGAAACCACTTCAGAAGATCTCAAGAAACAATATCCTAGGTACCCATAATGCTGGCAAGATGCTTAGCAAGCTTATTAACTTTCTCTTGTTTGGCGCTTAAATCCTCGAGCGCTTGCTGTTGCACCAGAAAATATGCATCTGAATTCTGCAGGGACTCCCTCAGTCCTTCAGCTTCCTGTCGCAGCACATCTGATCGATGTCTTTCAACTTGAAGTTGAGACTCAAGAAGACGAACTGATTCAGGCAGCGAGTTCGAAGAGCTTGTGCCAGTAGTAGTGGCCAGTAACTCGAACACTACATCAAGATAGGACTTTTGGGTTCCCTCACTGTCTTCAAGATAGTTTTTATCAGCTTTCTTGGAGACCAACAGGG
Organism: Triticum dicoccoides; assembly: GCF_002162155.2. Lineage (NCBI taxonomy): Eukaryota > Viridiplantae > Streptophyta > Magnoliopsida > Poales > Poaceae > Triticum > Triticum dicoccoides. Next base: position 86,586,541 of record NC_041391.1, on the reverse strand, counting down.
ATGTCTCACTATCTTGAACCTTATCTGCATTACTTCCTTTACCACTGGATAACGCGGTACTGTTCTCCAATATTTTGTCTGCATTCTAAAAGAGAAACAAGCAGACACATCACATGTTTACCATGTTGTATATGAAAATCATTTGGTAAATGAGTTCAGTAGTAAAGTGGACAGGATAACATCATGAAACAAACATATATCTATGTACCATGGTCACTTTATGGTTTATATCATTCTAGTTTTTGTTGCCAAATCAAGATAGAGGCACAGTTCAAATAATATTTGTTCAAGACAAAGCAGAATAGACAGAATATAAGTGTGGGTAACTATAGAGAAATAACAACACTTGTAATGTGCATGACATGAGAACATAACTGTTTATTCAATTGAAACTGAAATCAACATAGAGAAGGTTAGAACAGCAAACCAGTTAAAGAAACAGGTTTAAAACATACCTGTTGTGCCATTGGAGTTTCAATTCCATCCTTCAAATTTGAAAATAGTTGGTGTGAGTAAATACAGTAATGCAAGAGCAAAGGAGTATGAACCATAGCTACAGAACCTGACCTGAGAACAAATCTTCTTCTCCTTTAAGCATTGAGTTGGGATTCAGAGTGGTGGTCCTCGTGCTTTGGGCACTGCAGTTCCCTTACTAACCTCTCGTGTTTGGGTGATCTATGGTGGAGACGGTGTTGTGTCAACTGGAACTGGGTTACTATCTTCCGGGGTTGGGGTTAGAAGGGGTGTAGCTGGTTCTCTGTCCAACTGGGTAGGGTACAATCTGCGAGAGTCTGGGTTATGTGTGGTGGATTTGGTCCTTGGGCAAGTACAACCGTGGTTCTATCTGCATCAACTGGTAGCACTATCTTTTCTGAAGACCGTGTTGTTACTCCCTTAGATACTGCCATCACGCTTTCCAATTCAAATGGCTGATAAACAAGAAAGGTAATTGAAAGTATAGACATTGTATGATAGATAGGTGCAATGGATAGTGGGGAATAAAAGAGGGCATGAAATAATTCATATTTACGTTGTCTAACCAAACAGGATAGCATGACACAATTTCACATATATGATGGCTAACTAAACAGGATAGCATGACACAATTTCACATTATGATGGCTAACTAAAAAAGATGGAAAGACATAGTTCAAAATATGAGACTATGTAAACAGGATGACATGACATAACTATATAATGTGTTTATTAAATAGGTTGGCATGCCATAATTCACATACATTCATGGATAGAATGCCATAATTCTAAATATGATGACTGTAAACACTAAACAGGATGAGATGATATAACTATATGATGTCTTTATGAAATGGGTTGCCATGCCATAATTCAGATAGATGATGTGTATGTACTAAGTAAACATGATGGCATGATATAATTCAAATATATGATTTATATAGTAAGCAAGTAAGCAGATGGCAATCTATATATGATGTAAAAACTAAGCAATGCAAGACAACATGCATGACATGGGTAATATAACCCTGCCAAGTTTGAGCATAGACCTCAGGGGGGAAATAGGACTGGTCATCAGTCTCTGAATCCTCCTCTGAGGAGCTCTCTGTAGCCAGCAAGATGTCTGCTTCAGCAGGTAGCATTGTCTGCTCTGAATACCTTGTTTTCACTCCAGATACTTCCATCACCGCTTCAAATGGCTGATGCATAGGAAGAGTAGTTGAATATGCAAACGTTGTCGACAAATGGAACACGTAATACAAAAAAATGATAGCATGATATAATTCACATACATGATGATTGGCTAAACAGCATGGCATTGCATAATTCACATATATAATGCCTTTGCAACAAGATAGCATTGTATAATTCACATATATAATGTCTTGCAACAAGATGGCAATGCATAATTCACATATATGGTAATTAGACACTAAACATGTGGCATTCACACAAAGCATGTCTAAACTAATCAAATGACATAGCAATGCGAGACACCATACGCATGATATGAGCAACATAACCCTGCCAAGTTAGAGCATACACCTCGGGGGGTGGGGGGAATAGGACTGGTCATCTGTCTCTAAATCCTCCTCTGAGGAGCTATCCGTAACCAGCGAGATATGCGCTTCGTCAGATAGCATAGTCTGCTCAGAAGACCTTGTTTTCACTCCAGAATTTGCCATCACCGTGTCAAATGGCTGATGCACACGAAGAGCAGTTGAATGTACTAACATTGTTGACAAATGTAATATGTAACAGAAAAAAGGATGGCCTGATATAATTTACATATAAGATGACTGGCTAAGCAGGATGGCATTGCAAAATTCACATATATGATGCCTGGCTAAACAAGGTGGCGTTGCATAATTCACATAAACGATGAATAAACTAAACAGATGGCATTCACACAAAGGATGTCTAAACTAAGCAGATCACATATTTGATGTATAAAGTAAGCAATGCAAGACACCATATGCATGATATAACCAACATCAGCATGCCAAGTTAGAGCGAAGACTTCAGGGGGTAAATAGGAGTTATCTTCTCCTTCTGAATCCCCCTCAGAACAGATATCTTCCTCGCGATTACAATCCGAAATGCGTGGAGGGGGGCTGCCTTTGCGGCTACCATGGAGCGGCGTCTGCATGAAATTATATTGCCATGAAAGGCTCGTCTCTTTTGCTCTACATGTTCAGTTCCATTGTTTACAATAACTGTCATGCATAGGAATAAAACATAGTGATATTATGTAAGGAGTGCATGCAGAAATCCAGAGTGATGGTAGCAACCTATGGATAGACCCAAAACCAATAATAGCAGGCAGATAATGGCTTCGGTTAATAAATACAGATAATGGCTTCTTTACTATTTGTTTCCCACCCAACATGAAACTCATAGTAGACACCGGAGATTAACCAGATAGTAGATAGATACTATTGATAGCGGCCCCGATATGTACCCCACAACCATTTAAAAACTCAAGTTTGACCATTAGTTTGGAGCTGACTTAGAGTCTAATCGGTGAACAGGACGATAAAGTAGCATGTAATATTAAGCGATGCATAACGTAAGCAAACACGAAAGAGTGCGACCTCTCTTGCGGACCCATGTAGTCCTCGAGGTCATCTGTTCAGTTGATGATGGTAATGCAGTTTTCATGGCTGCCAGCGGCGGGGAAGAAGATCTGAGGCGGCGAAAGACAGTCTAGAGGCTGGATCCCTGCTGTGCTGGACCCTTCTGTCGTTGGAGCAGCTTAGGTGGGGTGGACAACATCGCAGCAGGAGCGGGACAAACCACGCAAGGTTTTCTTTGACAACTATCTGTAAGAGAAGTAATTTTGTAAGGGCTCGTTTGAATTGGAGGATTCCAACAATGCAGGGATAGGAAATAGACAGGATTAGGATAGGAATGCACGTGCAAAACAGAGAATTTAAAAACACAGGATTTCTTCCAATCTGGGTGTTTGATTCACAACAATTGGAAGATCACAGGATGCAAAGAAGCATGGTGAGATTAAGTCAAAGCACAAGAAAATGTACGGTTATAATGCTATTATGCTACTATCTCTTAGTCTTGTGCTTCATGAATAGGAATTTGAAAAGGAGGACAAGTGAAAATTAAAATTCCTACGTTTTTTCTTTCAAGGAGACACTAAAGGAACAAATACGTGTGCTTAGTGGACAATATATATAACATGTAGAGTAAAAAAGAGATGCAACAAGTGTACAACCTCTTTGGCGAAGCCATGTCGATCTCAGCGTGATTGGGTTGGCCGGTGAGGATGCTCTGGCTGACTTTGCTGTCGGAGGAGGGGAAGAAGATCTTAGGCGTCTGGAGATGGAGCCTGAGGTACTGCTCCGCTGAGATGGAGGGTTTCGTCGTTGGAGCAGCTTCAGTGAGTTGTACAACGCCGAGGCTGAAGCAGGACAAGAGAGACAACGAACAACGTTAACCTGAGTGGAATTCTAATAGCATCTCCAATACATGCCGTAAAATACATAAGAACAAAGTGCTAGATGTAAAATACATCAGCCGCTCACCTCTAAACTTAACTGTCGAAACTGAACTTAACTGTCGAAACAGAACTTAACTGTCAAAACTGAACCTAACTGTCAAAACTGAATTTTGCTGTCGAAACTGAATTTTGCCGTCGAAACTGAACGCACTAGCAAGGTGAGGCTACACGTCGGTCGACTGACTTTTTCATCTCTAGTCAGTCAATTTTGCAGCCGTTGGATACGAAATCAAGGGCCTGCGGTTCATCTTCAACCTCCCTCCCTGAGCCGCCAGCCACCACCGGCCAAACAGCAGCCCCCCGCCGCCCGCGGACGGCGGTGCGCCGCCCCGTCGCCCCGAAAACACTCCCCACCGCCTGTCCGCCGCCGCCTCGGCATCCCTCTAGGCCCCCCCGTGCCTAGCTTTTTTTCCGGCGATCCCCACGCCACCGCCCCGCCAACGCCCCGCCACCACCGGCGACCACCGCCCACATCCTGAACCCTAAGATAGATAGTGGGGTAACTCTCCGGCGAGCCCCCCTCCCTGCTGCGGCTGGTTCTTCCTTCACCCCAGCGAGCCCACCCCTTGAAAATCGACTGACCCAAAAGTCGATTTAGTCGACTGAAGTGTAGCCAAATTGGAGCAGCATCGCAAGCAAGAGCAAGAGCGAGAGCCGCAGCGCGAGCAAGAGCAATAGCAAGAGCAGACCAGGCAGGGGACCGAGAGCAAGAGCAAGGCAGCAGCGCGTGCGAGAGCTAAAGCAGCAGCAACTCCTACTGATGTGGACGTCACCGCCGAGGGAGCGACACCGTGGAGGAAGTGGTCGGCGGCGCCGCCGTGGATGGAGCCGCGCCATGTCGGCTCGGTACCGAGCGCCGGCAGCACCGTGAGATCGAATCAAGAAGAAAATGTGGCGATTAGTGTACAACCTCTTTGGTGGCGCCGATTAGGCTGCAGCTTCATCCTAGTAAACGGTGATGATGATGCTCTTCCGGTGGTGCAGGTGAAGACGGCAGTGTGGGAATGGAGGTGGCGCGAAACGAGGGGAACATCGGGGCAGCTCCTTGGCGGTGGACGACGGGGTGGCTGAACTGGCAGGACGATGAGATCGACGACGGATCCTCATCCGGTACGGTGGATGAGGGACGCCGAGGTTTTGTTGTGGACGACGTCGTCGGGGAAGAGGCTCCGGCTGGGTGGCGGACGGAGCAGGGTGTGGGGTTTCGTCGCAGGTTTTGGCGGCCTCGGTGTATGAATGGGTGGGCGGATGGGATGGCAGTGGGGAACCATGGCTTAGAGACGCGCTTGTCCGAAATGTGGGGTAAGTTACGAAAGTACCCTCCACCGATTTGAGGCGGTTCTTTCGGTTCAGGGGTACCACGGGCATTTCACATGTCGGGATTTCACAGGAGGTGGGAGTTTTTGCGGGCATTGTAATTTCGGAATAGCAAGGCGTCGGTTGAGATGGAGGGAGTTGTCGGAGCACAACAGACAAAGATATATCTTAAATATTTCGGGCTAACAAGGCGCGGGTTGAAATTTCTAGACAAGCCTAACGTGTACTGTAGCAAATCAATGTGCACTACAAATGTCATTCAAAACTTTGAATTCATGTTATGTTCAATTAAAATATTTTGCTACGTGTATAATGCATGCAACCTACTACTCAAATGAACGTTTTAGTGCATTCCAAACGTATATACTACGGCTTCAATATGAACTAAATTTGAATAAGATCTACAGTAATGATTGTGAAGTCAAAGCATTTGAATTCGTTTCTCTCTTTTAATAAGATCTACAATCATCATTATTGTCAAGTTAAACCATCGTTCGTGTATTATCTTCACAGCACACCACATGATTAGTCTCGAGTTACATATGAACTATGTGTACTATATGAACTCGAACTAGATTTTTTGAATCCACTTTATTTTGATTTCAAATCACATTACATTTCTAGCTCTAGCTAGATCTTCATAATCTAAACCATGTCTCATATGTATAATGTGTTTATCACATTATGTATGGTGCCCCGCCCCCTACGCCTACAAGTATTTAGATGTGAGTTGCAAACACCACACATTACATCAAATTCAAATAAAATGTGAGAATGTTCGATATATAGTATTGTTTAGATTGCTCGATATTTAGTTGCAAGCTGCAAATGCCGCACATTATCAAAAATTCAAATAAAATGTGAGATTGTTTGATGTATAGTATGGTTTAGATTGTTCGGCATTTAGCTGTGAGTTGCAAACGCCATGAATTATCACATTATGGTATAACATGTGCACAACACGTGTATCACCGCTATATTCATGCATGCAATGTTTAAAACACTATGATCTCCTATTCAAATATATGAATCCGCTTTCATATCAAATTATGATCTTTGTTAGTCTCTTACACACACACACAATCCTCTAACCTTTGTAGCTACCACTAACTTTCTCTCGTGCATGCACACGCCCTCCTCGCCCTCCCCCTCCCTCGGCATTCTATCCACCGGGCACATTCATTTTTTTCTTTAGGTCGTTCTCCCAGAGTCTCCACTACTCCTTTCCGACACACACCGATCGATAAACCTCTCCAGCGATGCCTGCCTACAGCATACACACACAGCTTCAGTCTCCTCCTTTATGTGTCCTTGCCTCGTGTCTCTCATATGGTCAGACACACGTGTAAACTCTCACCCCTCTTTTCATCGATCTCACAACCGCACACTCCTCCCCTATCTAGCTAGTAGTTGGGCCTCTCGCGCCACCTCCTAGCTCCATTCTCTCCATCTATCCGTCTCGTTGGGCCTTATTTGTCTCTAACAAATGGACGTACACTGACCAATCCCTCGCTATACATATAGCCAGCTAGGTCCTTATAACTCGTTTTTACCCACACATCAATCGATCTACCTCATTAGTTGTGTCTCTCCCTTCCTCCGACAAACAACAATTGATCTACCGATTTAGTTAGGTTTGCTTACCAAAAAATGGTTCCCCTTCATCATCCATGGATGCGTCCCGACAGATCTATCACGCACAGGCACACACAGAAACACATCCCCACTCTTATTGATAACATTCCAGTTCCACCCTCAGTTTGTCTAGTAGGCCTCTCCCAACATCTCCGAGAAGCAACTCCATCACCCATCCAGCACTCTACCCCTCTCCCTCCCTCTCCCTCCCTCTCTCTCTCCTCTCTCTCTCTGTCCCATCATATTTCCCGTCCTTCAGTTATGTATGTATGTCGACCGATCTCCCTCAAGACATAGTTGGATCTCTCCTTCTCAACACATATACGAGTCGTTCTACCTCTATAGTTAGGCCTCTACCTACCCCTCCCCCCACCCTCTCCCCCCCACACACACCGATACATCAAGCGCTCTAGTCATGTCTTCCTACCACACACAAACTTGACAGGTGCCCTCTAACGTTCCGGTAGGCCAGTCGCCCTATATCTTTGACTTGCACACA
>NC_041391.1:86559916-86578736 GCF_002162155.2 Triticum dicoccoides | reverse complement strand
TTTCGATGGCTCTCTTCATCGATCTCGCACCCACCCACTTGATCCTCTCTCCGACTCCATCGATAGCTATGACCCCTCCCTCTCTTCTCGTGGATTGCCCGACCCTCTATGTATGATATGGATAGGCCTCCATTTCACACACATTGCATGCAAAATTTTGTTTGAGATGTCATCGACACATATTCCCACAAATAATTCATGAAATCAACCCCCACCCCCACCACCCCCACCACAAAACAAAAAACACTCACGAATGTTGTTTGTATCTCTCACACATACCCATCTATGTGGGGGACGTGCATGAAGAGAAGAGGTGCATGCACGGCGCACGTACTCCCGTCTCTTCCCCAAGCACACCCGCGGGGGTACACGGTACTATTTGTCCACTTGGTGGAGGGAGGATCGTCTACCACGGGTGAACAAACAAATTGCGACTTGACGCGTTATATTAAATTAAAAAAAGAGGCAAACCATGTGGGGCCTACCTTAGAGGCAAGGCTCTATACACTGGAGTACTTTTGATGTGTCCTGTCAACTCGCAGAACAAGGAGAAGCTTTCTTAGTACGCCGTCTCCCCCGCCCACGGGCGCGATGGCTCGCAGGATGAGGTGAAGCTTGCTCCTCCCTCGCCCATGCGCGCGGTGGCTCGCAGGACGAGGAGAAAAATTTACTACTCCCTCCGTTTACTCCTCGTCCCTACTACCTTGGTTATAGAGATTATATCATATTGTTTGGAATATATATGTCCTTTAGTAGATTCCAATATGAATTACTAGTACATACTCGAAACACTGATGTATATAGACGTATTTTAGAGTGTACTTTCACTCATTTTGCTCTATATGTAGTATCACTCTCCCTCGCCCCTCGACCCTCGCCCACGTGGTGGACGTGCAGCAATTCATTCGGTCTCATATAGCCAGAACGATATATACTGCACTACCATTATTGCTCGACTTCTCGAAGAGGCGAAGAGCCAATCGCAAGGTTAATATTTTGGAGATGCCAAGCGCAAGGTTATAGGAGAACGAGTAGTAGGTGCCACGTCATTTATAAATAATAATTTTTTCTTCAGTGGCATGTACGCAATATGATAGGTTCATATGGAGAGAAAAGGAAACCGCTCCACTATATACATAGTCAGGACGGGCCAACCTACACGGTTGCTTGCTTGGGTTGCTCTCTTCACACTCTCTCGCACAAAACGACTGTGGCCACATCTCTAACATCCCGGCGGATCACGTCCACTTGGGGAAGGGGTGGATGCTTAGTGTAGATGCGGTGGCCGTCGCCGACGGCGAAAACCCACTATCGGCACGTCCCGATCAGGGGTCCCCGCCGTTCTCTCTCACAAAGCCGGTGAGGTTGCCTTCGTCCCTTGCTCACTGCCGCGACGTGGCCAGTTGCCACCTCCCGCTGCCCTCCTCAAGGTTGAGCTACATCCCTCAGGTACAACTCCCTTTACAGCCGGCTTGCACCACTGCTCCAGCTGCCCACATCACTCCCTGTGGATATTTCTCTACTTCTTTGCCCCACACATACCTGATACCTCTACTGGCTTCTACGTACTGTATTTGTGATGAGTTTATGTCTGGTCAACTAGTCCTAGTAATCTTATTCTAATCACGCTTCTTCAATTTCTTTGCCACAGGGATGCTCATCTCAATTTTGGTGAAACTGCACAAAATGATCCGATGGTCAAAAGGTTGCAAACTTCATTTATTAGGAAGCTCGAACGTTGCTAGCAAATTGAAGCCTGGTCAGGGTTCACGGTTAAAGGGCTAGGGACTGCATGGATCTTTTTTTCTTTAGCTTCCTCTGTTCCAAAATAAGTGTGAACTTTAGTAGTAGTACAACTTTGTACTAAAGTTTGCACAAAGTTGAGACACTTATTTTGGAACGGAGGGAGTACATATTTGCTATGATATGTCAATCATTGAGATGCAATAGCATGCATGTTAGTCTCCTTTGTATTTGATGAAATGTTGCAACGGTGTAACAGGAGCTGGAAGCTTCATAGCATTGTACAAATTTATCTCGCTGATAAATTACAGTACGTAGTAGTACTATACTAGTACTTCCTCCGTTCCTAAATATAAGTCTTTATAGAAATTTCACCATTAACCACATGCGGATGTGTATAGATGCATTTTAAGTGTAGATTCATTCATTTTGCTCCGTATGTAGTTCACCTAGTGGAATCTCTACAAAGACTTATCTACTAGTAATAGCTAGCCCCCACTACTAGGAATTCTCTATCCTGTCCTTGAGCCACATCATCAAAATTGATGTAGCCGTTAGATGAAGTAAATCAGTCATAATAGCCGTCTGATCTAGACATTGAGAGGCTCCGCACTAAGCCACATGCAAGCATGCAGAAATACCATGGCACATGCATGTGAGTGGGTTTTAAATCACAGCAACATGTCTGCATGCAAGCACGCACCGGTAGCATGCATGTAAGTGAGCTTTTAAGTCCCGTTAAAATGTCAAAAAGAAAAATATAATCCCATTATGCAGTAGGAGTTGGCTGATCTTTTTTACTTACGTGGGATGATCTAAATGATGATGGGAGTTTATTTAGTTTGGCTACCACATTTGTCATGCGGTTATAGATTTTTTTTAGTTCTATGAAATCGATAATTTTGCGCAGAGAGATATACCGCTGTTCCACGGCAACACGCGGGGACTCATCTAGTAATATTTAGGAACGGAGGGGGTACTATGTAAAGAGTTAGGTGTCGCACGGTGATAGTGTGAGGTGGGCCATGTAATCACTGAGCATGTGTGTTTTCACTGCTCTTGCACTCCTCCGCTGTAAGAATGGAGAAAATTGTAATCTACTACCTCCTTTCGCTGAAAGCGTGGGACATCCAGCAGTCCTACCACCTCAGTCATAAAGACCAATGAGCCGTCAAATCACATAGACCCAGCAGTAAGTTGGATGGACGAAGCAACCATCACTCTTGCGCCAGTGAGAGGTCGCGTCCGCTCTGCCTGGGCATGAATGCGGCACGGATTCTTTCAAGCGGCGCTGACGGTTTCGGGCAGGAAGCGCGCGCGGGCGATGGAGGGGCTTTGGGTGGGCCCGGCTGGTCAGGAGCGGGCGTGGCAGCTGTCCGCATGTCCCTACCGGACACGCCCGGAAATGAGAGGATGCACCGACTCTCGCGACTAAAATCATACACTACACACCATATCTCTGTAGGAGTAGGTCGATCTGTCGCACTCTCTAACACACACATGCTGTTAAACACACACACGCACACGCACGCACCTTGGTCCCGTTGCACCTTCTAACGTGACTTATTACACCTAGACGGAGGGAGTAGTAAGTATACGAGATACGGTGGCACACTGACTTAAGTCGAATACAAGTGCCCAAAATTTGTGTGCATGTTATAATAAGGATTCACTTAAAATAGTACGTGAGCGAAGAGAGGGATCAATTGGATAGTGTTCCCGAGTAGTAGCGAGATGTGTGAGGTAGTAAGATACACCGCTGGCGCTTTTAATTTTTCTTATTAATTTGTTTGTTTCACCCTCTGACTGGTGGGACCCAATGTACTATGTGGAGAGAGGTAAGGTGACTAAGGCTGCATTATTTCTGCACCACTTTGGATAGTCTTACCACCAAAGCCACATGATACGATTATGATTGAAATCCTAATGACTCCCACACACACACACAAAAACACGGCATTCCTGTCACACGAATGCGGGAATGTATAAAAGGTTATTTTCCTCTCTTTGAACATAACAGGAGGGTTGTGTAGCTGGTTAGCCTGTTCGCTCATCAAACTTGAGGTCTCGGGTTCGATAACTACACTTGAGCATAATTTTTGCCAGGAGCATTCTTTGACTAGTCAAAATGTTTTCTAGGGTTTGCACGCTTCACACTCTCTCTCCAGTATATATATACACGCTGGAGCCTCAGCGCTTGTAGTTGCTCTCTTCGCACTCTCTCGCCCTCTCCCGCTGGAGCCTCAGCGCTTGTAGTTGCTCTCTTCACACTCTCTCGCCCTCTCTAGATCTAAACAAGACTTCGTTGGCCTCTCTCTCCCCCTCACTGCTGCTCAAAGAGCCGGCAGGATCCGTCCGCCGGGAAGGGAAGGAGGCTTAATGCTGTCGCCGTTGGCGAGGGAGGGAATCCACTACCGGCGCTGCTGTTCACTTTCCACCCAGCGGCGGCGCGGGAGGGCTTCCGACCCCTTCTTCTTCGCCGTCGTCCCGTCGCCCATCGAACACGCCCCAAGAACCTTAAGGTATATTTTACTTACTCCACCTGCATTGCTCTAGCTGCATGTATACCATGAATCTAGGACGTGGTTCAAAGAGGAAAGGAGTGGGGGAAAGTAGTGGGAAAAGTTGTATATAGCATGAATCTAGGATGTGGTTCATAGAGGAAATGAAGGGGGAAAGTTGTATAGCATGAATCTAGGACGTGGTTCAAAGAGGAAAGGATGGGGGAAAGTAGTGGGGAAAGTTGTATCGCATAAATCTAGGACGTGGTTCAAAGAGGAAAGGAAGGGGCAAAAGTACTAGTTCAAAAAGGAAAGGAAGGGACAAGGCTGTAGAGTTTGAGCAGGACTAGATTTGTTGCGCTCACATAGGGAAAGGTGTCTAAAGATAATAAAACCGGGACCAACACAAATATGCTCCTTGGTTGTTTGTTCTTTGTTGCAACAGACTGTGCATGACCACAGTACATCGGTAGATGCACATGGTGCTGGTGCGTCCACTGTCCCATGCAACTCATTAGCTGTTGTTAATCTAAGGCCCTGTTTGGTTAAAAACTCCCTAGTCCCTACCTTCTTGGTTCCAGGGACTAAACATGGACTAGAGGTTATTAAATGACATGATAAAAGACCATGTTACCCCTTGTAATGAACTAATAGAAACAAGGTGCGATGCGTGGCAAGGGCAACTGTTGGAAAAAGTGCCAAAAAGACTCCCTTGGGGTCTTCTTTCTTTAGTCCCAAATGCCCACTTTTAGTCCCGAAATGTCCCTCCTGTTTGGTTTAGATGTGACTGACACGGAGTTTTTTAGTCCCTACACCAAAATGTCCCTGTAAGCAAACACCCTCTAATAATGCCGCTAGAAAATTGATGCAATGCCATAGTTAAAAACAAATTACATGTTTAACGAATTTTATTGTTAATATAATCTCTATGTTAATATTAATCAATGCCACCGTTTGAGAAATCATACTGTCTTGCTTTCTTTCCCATTTAGATAAGGTAGACGCTTCTTTTTGTTGGCTTCTGTGTCATCCACCGTCATTGACCACTAATTGTTTCCTTTGCACCTCTGTGTAAACAGGGTTATCTACTTCACCTTGTTGCCATTGTGACCTTTTGTTGCACTGCACAAAACACTTTTGTTTTAAGAGTGTTTTGTGTAGTTCAACCAAAATGTCACACCGACAACGTTGCTTGATTGCTTTATCTTAGTGGAACTGCACAAGAGGAGATCTTACTTCCTATCCGTTAAGGCAAATTTGGTTCATATCTTCTTCTTGTGAGTTGTTTGAATTCCGATCATGAGAGGTCAGTACTAGCCTTCTTTCATATGATTCTGCAGTGTGCTTTCATATGTTGTGCTACTTGTACGATAATGTTGCTTGATTTTAGTGAACTGCACAAATGGAGATAAGACTTCCAATCTGTATGTGCACCGTAATATCCCATTGAGGTAAGATAAGGATATTTCACAATTGCTGGCCTGTATTTTGCCACTTTCATCAGAAAATTAAGTTTAGTACTATACTTATGCTCCCTAATTGACATGCCAAATCTTACATTGAAGGCGAAGCTTGTCTGTTATTGAACCAAGTGATGAAGGGGAAGAACAAGCGGAAGAAAAACAAAAGTCAACTCCCGGTGCTGTAATGAAGCACTGGAACTGTGATGACACAAGTAATGATATAGTTTTGCATCTTAATTTATTGCTATGGCTGGAATGAGCAATTTTTTTCCCACTGATTTGATGCCATACGTAATTATCTCTACTTGTGCAAACAGGGATCTTCTTTGAAGGTACTATATATTTTAGTGGAACTACACAAGAAGATGTTGGAAACATTAAACTAATCGAGGAGTATATAGTAAGCATGGCCACCCCCGTAGATAGCAACAGATGGTTCCAGAGAAGTGCTTCATCTGTATGCTCTACACAATCAGCCTCCTAACAAATGTTGGTACTCACCCACTGATTTCATCCATATGATTGAGCTTTGGCATCTCTATTGGTGTTGTGCTACTGTTTAGATACTGTCATGAAAAGGTGGTATTGTCCTTGAGAAGTGCTTCATCTGTGCTGTTTTAAATATTTCCTTTCCTTTTTTTCGAGCAAACATGGATCATCTTCCTCTGAAGAAGAATATGGAGTACCTGAAGTGACTAGTTCCGATTATGCCAGGATGAAGAAGCCATGTTTATCTTCTCATCAGAAGGAGCAGTTGAAGGATGGTTACATTACTCCCCACAAGACCAAACTAACTTCAGCTCAGAAGGACTGACAAATCTCCATTTTTTTGCTGTGATGCGCGAGTACAATGTTGTTCTAGGATTCTTTCTGGTGAGTTCCATTTTTCTAAAAGTGTGCTCTACATGGACCATGTATGTGCCTGTTGAAACTGTCAATTCATAGTACAGTTTGCTTTATACTAATCACTTTTTTGTATTTGTGCAAACAGGGGTGCTCAGCTTGATTTCAACGGGAACTGCACAAAATGTTCATGAATACATCGAATCATTCATTTCCACCACAAGAAAGGAGGTGCCCATAAGTTCAAGGCATTGCAACATATAAGGGCGAAATCATACAAGCTACGTGCGAATTTGGTTGATTTTGGTGGAACTGCACAAAAAGAACAGCTGGTTTATTTAGCACGAGGTGCCATGTCAATGTCTGAACTGATGGCAAACCTTGCCCATTCCACAATCGTAGGCATTTGATATTTTGGAATGGGACAACATTGTCAAATTTTGCTCATTGATTTTAGCAAGATATGCGTTTGATATTTTCGAATGGGATGCCCTTTGCTGTCAGCAGCGGTGATCAATTTTTTCTTTATTCTTTAGTTGTGAAGTAAATATTGCCTCTGACATGTGAGTCGCGGAGATGCATAATCATCGATTGTTTTGAATGTTCTCTATGAATTGCCAGGCCTGTGTGTTTGATTGCAATGTACAGAAACGCTAAAAAGCTGCTCAAACTCTTTGTACTCCTTCTGTTCCTTTTTACTTTGCACATTGTGAAAGTGCATGCTTTTTTGTATAAGATTGGTCAAAGTAGAGATACTTTGACTGCAGACAAAACTTGTATGCAGACTAGAAAGGACCGGAGGGAGTACATGTGAAACTGCTGCAAACGTGGTGATTACCCTGGGATTAATGCTAGTACGTATTGTTTTGCAGGTTCATCCAATGCCAGTGATACAGGAATTCGAACTAATCGAAATAAATTCATTCTTACATGGTCGGTTTCATATAAACATGCCGGATTTCATTACATTTCATACATTCTTCAACTAAAAAGGGGTGTTTGTGGCCGCATGCATCTCCCAGATGCAGAGGCCGGGGTCATCCTCCTTTTCTAAAAAAACTAAAAAGGGGTGCGCTGGAGGTATAATTAATTAACCGAAGCTACCCACCTGTCTCCCGCTGAGCCGAATAGAAGCTTCAGTGACTTAACTGCAGGTGTAGTTGCATAACTGACATGTGGCCTGTTGGGCCCACGTGTCAGTCAGCCAACTGCACTAGCAGTAAAGTACAAGCAGCGTTCTTCTCCAGCGTAGCTCTCCGACTCCACGTCGCCGCCAAGAAGCTAACCGGCCGTCAATGGTCAACCTGCCTAGGTTGGCTTCAACCGGGGGTAGCAGCGGTGGCCTTACTTGGTCCCGAGCGGCGGTGACCTACCGTGTTCTACTCTTCCTCGTTTACTGTGTGGCGCGGCCTCGTTGGCAGCGGGGCGGGGCCTCGGTGGAGCCGGCGATGTCCTCTGTCTCGTTGCCGGCGGGCGGCGCCTTAGCGGAGCGGTGGAAATCCTCCCCCACGTTGCCGGCAGGGTGGGGCCTCGGCTGAGCTGGCGATGTCCTCTGCCTCGTTGTTGGCAGGGAGGGGCCTCGGCGGAGCCGGTGGTGTCCTCTGCATCGTTGTTGCCGCCGCGAGGCCTTGGCGGAGCAGGGTATCATCGACGCCGACGGAACAGGGACTCATCGGAGCTGGCATTGTCCTCTGCCTCATCCTCGGTCTCGCCAAACAGAGCCTCGCCCGCTTCATCGCCCTCTTTGCTATCCTCTTTGTAGGCGGCCGCAACCTCCACCACCTGCATGCGGTACTGCCAGCGCTCGAGGCGGACCTTGCAGGCGGAGCGGTACGAGTCGAGCAGCGCCTGCTGCTCCGCCCGCTCCTCGGCGATCTGCTCCTCCGCCTGCAGGTGCTCCTGGAGGAGATGGTGGTTGTAGGTGGCGTCGGCCTGCGCCTCTCGGAACTGCTCCTCACACATCTGCCTCACCATGTCCATATATTGGGCATGGGCCTCGCCGATGGTCATGGTGCAATGCACCGGCGAGGATGGCGTAGAGGAGGGGGTTGGCGCCGGATCATCGACTACCATGTTCTCCATTGGGACGTCGTCGTCCTCCGGCTGCCTGCCGGCCAGCCGGTCGACAGCAATGGCTCCCATCTCCTTGTGGTCCATCGCCCGCCCGTCCCGAAGAGTGCTGGAATGCGAGGAAGCCATGGTGGGCAGTAGTAGTGTGGACAGGAGAAAGGGAATGGATGCGAATGACTGCGACTATGGCCGGCGCAACAGTTTATATAGCAATGGTGGGCGTGCGGAGGGACGGACATGTGGTGCCGGAGTAGCCGCCTCAGCAACCGTGTATCATTAATGTGTGAGGCAGATGGATGGACGGATGGCACTTGTGTCGTTTGAAGGCGGAGCAATCACCTGCACCGGGAAGTCGGGCGGCCGACGCTGACTGTTTCGGGCGGAAAGCGCGAGCAGGCGAGGATATGACTTTACTTGGATAGGATGACAATGGGGACCCACTAGGTCCATAGCCTCACGTACGCAAGTGCATCCTTATTATATATATATATATATATATATAACTATAATTTATTTTTCTTCCTCCTGGTTTTCTGACATCACGGTCCCACACCATTGTCAACCTATGTACTCCCTCCTTTCCGGTTTATAGGGCTTATCTCAAAATTTTAATTTCTCCATTTTATAAGGCTCAATTTGGTTGTTTTCCATCACATGTTCAGATTCCAAGGTGCATTAAACCATTGCATGCAAGTATTAAGAGAAAATTGACCAATGCATGTACTTTATGCGTGCATGCATTGTAATTAATGCATTGATAAACATAATTTTTTGAGGATAACAAGAGCATTAATTAGGTGCTTTTGCAAAACTACAAAATGTATTCCACCACTCGCCATCTACCTTGATTGGTGAGATTTTTGAATTGAGCATTATAAACCGGAAAGGAGGGAGTAGTCAATAAACGAGAGAATTGCACAAGAAGCGGCCGACAGCTAGGACCAAGCAGCTCGAGCAGTATTTGTGTTTTTGAGGTGTGAGCATGATAACCCGCAAGTATACGGGATCGCAACAGTTTTCGATAAGTAAGAGTGTCGAACCCAACGAGGAGCTAAAGGTAGAATAAATATTCCCTCAAGTTCTATCAACCACCGATACAACTCTACGCACGCTTGACGTTCTCTTTACCTATAACAAGTATGAAACTAGAAGTACTTTGTAGGTGTGATAGGATAGGTTTGCAAGATAATAAAGAACACATAAATAAAAAGTAGGGGTTGTTTATATAAAGAAGCAATAAAGTAAATATAGCGAGTGTGGAAAAGTGGTGGTAGGAGTTGTGGAATTGTCCCTAAGCAATTGACTATGTTACTAGACCGATAATCACTATTGCAATTCTATTTGAGGGAGAGGCATAAGCTAACATACTTTCTCTACTTGGATCATATGCACTTATGATTGGAACTCTAGCAAGCATCCGCAAATACTAAAGATTCATTAAGGTAAAACCCAACCATAGCATTAAAGTATCAAGTCCCCTTTTATCCCATACGCAAACAACCTACTTACTAGGGTTTGTGTTCCCGTCACTCATGCAACCCACCATAAGCAACTCATAAACATATTGCAAACCCTAAAGTGGGAATCCCTCATGCTTGCGCGACACGGAGGGCACCATAGGACAGCACCAGTAATAAAACATGCAACTCAAACCAATCATAGCAATTCATCAATCACCGATAGGATAACGAAAATCTACTCAGACATCATAGGATGGCAACACATCATTGGATAATAATATGAATCATAAAGCACCATGTTCAAGTAGAGGGTACAGCGGGTTGTGGGAGAGTGGACCGCTGGATATAGAAGGGGGAAGGTGATGGATTGTTGGTGAAGATCGCGGTGATGATGATGGCCCCCGGCAGCGCTCCGGCGCCACCGGAAGCAAGGGGGAGAGAGGGCCCCTTCTTCTTATTCTTCCTTGACCTCCTCCCTAGATGGGAGAAGGGTTTCCCCTCTGGTCCTTGGATCCCATGGCTGGGGAGGGGCGAGAGCCCCTCCGAGATTGGATCTATCTCTCTCTTTCTGCGTTCTCTGGTTCTACCCCTTCACCATTTCTTTTATATCTGGAGATCCGTAACTCCGATTGGGGTGAATCTTTCGCCCAGATTTTTCTTGTAAAATTAGCTTTCTTGCGGCAAAAGAAGGGCATGAACCGCCTTACGGGTGGCCCATGAGAGCCCAGGGCACGCCCAGGGGTAGGGGGCGCGCCCCTGTCTCGTGGCCACCCCGGACACCGTTTCGCGTTGATTCTTCCTCTAGAAAATCCCAAATATTCCAAAATAATCCTCCATCCGTTTTTATCATGTTTGGATTCCTGTTTGATATTGGTTTTCTGCGAAACATAAAACATGCAACAGACATGAACTGGCACTGGGCACTGGATCAATATGTTAGTCCGAAAAATAGTATAAAAAGTTGCCAAAAGTATATGAAAGTTGAAGAATATTGGGATGGAACAATCAAAAATTATAAATATGACAGAGATGTATCAGCATCCCCAAGCTTAATTCCTGCTCGTCCTCGAGTAGGTAAATGATAAAAAATAATAATTTTTGATGTGGAATGCTACCTAGCATAATCTTGATCATATGTCTAATCATGGCATGAATATTAAGACACGCGTGATTCAAAGCAACAGTCTATCATTTGACATAAAAACAATAATACTTCGAGCGTACCAATAAAGCAATCATGTCTTTTCAAAACAACATGGCCAAAGAAAGTTATCCCTACAAAATCATATAGTCTGGCTGTTGCTCTGTCTTCATCACACAAAGTATTTAATCATGCACAACCCCGATGACAAGCCAAGCAATTGTTTCATACTTTAATAATCTCAAACTTTTTCAACTTTCACGCAATAGAAGAGCGTGAGCCATGGACATAGCACTATAGGTGGAATAGAATACGATGGTGGGGGTTATGTGGAGAAGACAAAAAAAGGAGAAAGTCTCACATCGACTAGGCGTATCAACGGGCTATGGAGATGCCCATCAATAGATATCAATGTGAGTGAGTAGGGATTGCCATGCAACGGATGCACTAGAGCTATTAGTGTATGAAAGCTCAAACTGAAACTAAGTGGGTGTGCATCCAACTTGCTTGCTCATGAATACCTCGGGCATTTGAGGAAGCCCATCATCGGAATATACAAGCCAACTTCTATAATGAAAATTCCCACTAGTATATGAAAGTGAAAGCATAGGAGACTCTCTCTATGAAGAACATGGTGCTACTCTGAAGCACAAGTGTGGTAAAAGGATAGTAACATTGCCCCTTCTCCCTTTTTCTCTCATTTTTTTATTTTTTCATTTTTTTGTTTCTTTTTGGTGGGCTTCTTTGGCCTCCTTTTTTTATTTGGGCTTCTTTGGCCTCTTTTATTTTTCATAAAGTCCGGAGTCTCATCCCGGCTTGTGGGGGAATCATAGTCTCCATCATCCTTTCCTCACTGGGGCAATGCTCTAATAATGATGATCATCACACTTTTATTTACTTACAACTCAATATCTAGAACAAAGATATGACCCTATATGAATGCTTCCGGTGGTGTACCGGGATGTGCAATGATCTAGCATAGCAATGACATCAAAAAACGGACAAGCCATGAAAACATCATGCTAGCTATCTTACGATCATGCAAAGCAATATGACAATGAATGCTCAAGTCATGTATATGATGATGATGAAAGTTGCATGGCAATATATCTCGGAATGGCTATGGAAATGCCATATAGGTAGGTATGGTGGCTTTTTTGAGGAAGATATAATTAGGCTTATGTGTGATAGAGCATATCATATCATGGGTTTTGGATGCACCGGCGAAGTTTGCACCAACTCTCAAGGTGAGAAAGGGCAATGCACGGTACCGAAGAGGCTAGCAATGGTGGAAGGGTGAGAGTGCGTATAATCCATGGACTCAACATTAGTCATAAAGAACTCATGTACTTATTGCAAAAATCTACAAGCCATTGAAAACAAAGTACTACGCGCATGCTCCTAGGGGGATAGATCGGTAGGAAAAGACCATCGCTCGTTCCCGACCGCCACTCATAAGGAAGACAATCAATAAATAAAATTGTGCTCCAACTTCATCACAAAGCGGTTCACCATACGTGCATGCTACGGGAATCACAAAACTCAACACAAGTGTCTCTACAATCCACAACCACCCACTAGCATGACTCTAATATCACCGTCTTTATATCGCAAAACTATTGCAAGGAATCAAACATATCATATTCAGCGATCTACAAGTTTATGTAGGATTTTATGACTAACCATGTGAATGACCAATTCCTGTCATCTCTCTAAATAGATATAAGTGAAGCAAGAGAGTTTAATTCTTTCTACAAAAGATATGCCCATGCTCTAACAAATATAAGTGAAGCAAAAGAGCATTCTACAAATGGTGGTTGTCTATGTGAAGAGAAACATGCAATCCAAACTTCAAATGATATAAGTGAAGCACATGAAGCATTCTATAAAGCCACACTCAAAAGATTTAAGTGAAGTGCAATGAGCATTCTATAAATCAACCAAGGACTATCTCATACCAGCATGTTGCATAAAAGAAAAGTGAAAACTAAATGCAAAATACGCTCCAAGACTTGCACATAATGCATGAACGAAACGAATTCGAAAACATACCGATACTTGTTGAAGAAAGAGGGGATGCCTTCCGGGGCATCCCCAAGCCTAGACGCTTGAGTCTCCTTGAATATTTACTTGAGGTGCCTCGGTCATCCCCAAGCTTGAGCTCTTGCCTCTCTTCCTTTTGCTCATATCGATACATCCTCGATTAGACACTACATCCACACAAAAACTTCAACAGAAAACTCGGTAAGATCCGTTAGTATAATAAAGCAAATCACCACCCTAAGTACTGTTGCAAACCAATTCATATTTTGTTTTTGCATTTTGTATACTGTAATATAGCTTTTCCATGGCTTAATCCACTGATATAAATTGATAGATTCATGAAAACAAGCAAACTATGCATCAAAAACAGAATCTGTCAAAAACAGAACAGTCTGTAGCAATCTGAACATCCACCATACTTGTGGTACCCCAAAAATTATACCAAAATTAGGAAAAATAAAAAAGTTGTATATAAAGACAGTGTAAAATTAATCAGAACCAATTGACGTTTCAGTTAAAAATGTAAAATCGCGCAATACAGCCAAAGTTTCTGTCCTGCACCGTACAAACCAACAAGCATTGTAAACATCCTAAAGGCAAACCTTGGCACATTATTTTTATAATACAATGGAATTGTAAAAGGGGATAATTATTTTTGATGAAAAGTTTCTGTAATCAAGATTCACAAAGTTTCCGTGAGCATGAAAAAAGTTCAAGGACCTCTCCCACTTCAACAATGCTTGTCTTTCTCACTTTCACTTTCCTTTTTGAAAAGTTCTTAGGTTCCCCTCTTTATTTTTTTTGTTTTTAAACTATATGCAAGCACTCAACAGAAATAAATGACTCTCTAAAACTTCCGGGTTGTCTCCCTGGCAGCGCTTTCTTTAGAGCCATTAAGCTAGGCATATAGTGCTCAAGTAATGGATCCACCCGGATCCCAAGGTATATCAAAGCCAATTTTAATTAGCAATGATTTGTAATTTAGTAGTGAGCACAAGGTAACATATATCATGCAACAATGAAGTCTAACTCTATTCCTATGCACCGGCATGTCACAAAAGAGCAATTCATGCACACATAGTAAAGGCCAATGCATAGTATAAACAGTTTCTTGCAATTTTATCATATTGGAAACATAGAGAGGCAAAGATGTAGTCCCTTTCTCATAATAATTGCAAGTAGGAGCAGCAAGCACATGCATAATACATTCATCAAAATTATCATGTGCAATGGTAAAAGGCAACCCATCAACATAATCCTTAATAAGCACAGCCTTCTCCGATAAAGTGTAGTAGGGAGAATTCAAAAAGATAATAGGACTATCATGCGTGGGTGCAATAGCAACAATTTCACGTTTAACATAAAGAACTATAGCAAGTTCATCTCCATAAGCATAATTCATATTGGCATCTTGGCCACAAGCATAGCAAGCATCATCAAAAAGGGATATTTCAAGATAATCAACGTGATCATAGCAATCATCCTTCGGTAAGCACGATGGGGAATTAAACAATGTATGAGTTGAAGAGTTACTCTCAATAGAAGGTGGGCACGGGTAGCTAATCCGCTCTTCCTCCTTTTGTTCTTCTCTCTCCTCATCATCTTTTTCATCCAATGAGCTCACAGTTTCATCAATTTCTTCTTCCATAGCTTCCCGCAAAATAGTAGTCTCTTCTTGGACAGCGGAGACTTTCTCAATAAATGCATTAATGTAGTAATTGTATTCATAATTTTCATACTAAGTATAGCAAGATTTTCTGGTCTATAAACTGAATCATCAAACGCTTTAAACATAGATTCAACCTCATAAGCACCCATAAAAGTAACAAATTCTTCTATTTGTTCCACATCATAGTAATCAAAGATACAATTAGCATAAGAAGCTAAGGTTTCATTATCATTAAATTTGCATGAAAAGGGAAGGTGTGGAGACTTCATCCTAGAACAGCAAGTATAATCATGCATCAAGCATAGTTGCCTAGCATACCACTTCAACATTTGAATTTGATCCCATAATAGTTTCCCTTTTTGTGCCAAGCGATAATCCCTAAAGTATTCACGTTGATCCAACATTACTCCCATAACATAATTGCGTTGGGTTTTCTCAGGATTATCAAATTAGTACATAATATCTTGAACATAACGAGCATCGAGGGTTTTAGGAGGTTCGCCATCTCCATGAGTAGCAAGTACACCTAATTTTTTTTGGTATTTCGTGTTCCATATCCATAACTAAAGATAGAGAACAACTAAGAACAGGAAATAAAATTACTTAGTGATAAAGCAAACAAGCACACACGAGAATATTCACCCCATGCTATGACTCCCCGGCAACAGCGCCAGAAAAAGGTCTTGATAACCCGCAAGTATACGTGATCGCCACAGTTTTCGATAAGTAAGAGTGTCGAACCCAACGAGGAGCTAAAGGTAGAATAAATATTCCCTCAAGTTCTATCGACCACCGATACAACTCTACACACGCTTGACGTTCGCTTTACCTAGAACAAGTATGAAACTAGAAGTACTGTGTAGGTGTGATAGGATAGGTTTGCAAGACAATAAAGAACACATAAATAAAAAGTAGGGGCTGTTTAGATAAAGAAGAAATAAAGTAAATATAGCGAGTGTGGAAAAGTGGTGGTAGGATTTGCGGAATTGTCCCTAAGCAATTGACTATGTTACTAGACCGATAATCACTATTGCAATTCTATTTGAGGGAGAGGCATAAGCTAACATACTTTGTC
The DNA here is from genome assembly GCF_002162155.2 of Triticum dicoccoides. Lineage (NCBI taxonomy): Eukaryota > Viridiplantae > Streptophyta > Magnoliopsida > Poales > Poaceae > Triticum > Triticum dicoccoides. Next base: position 86,562,728 of record NC_041391.1, on the reverse strand, counting down.
TACTTGGATCATATGCACTTATGATTGGAACTCTTGCAAGCATCCGCAAATACTAAAGATTCATTAAGGTAAAACCCAACCATAGCATTAAAGTATCAAGTCCCCTTTTATCCCATACGCAAACAACCTACTTACACGGGTTTGTGTTTCCGTCACTCACGCAACCCACCATAAGCAACTCATAAACATATTGCAAACCCTACAGCGGGAATCCCTCACGCTTGCGTGACACGGAGGGCACCATAGGACAGCACCAATAATAAAACATGCAACTCAAACCAATCATAGCAATTCATCAATCACTGATAGGACAACGAAAATCTACTCAGACATCATAGGATGGCAACACATCATTGGATAATAATATGAAGCATAAAGCACCATGTTCAAGTAGGGGGTACAGTGGGTTGCGGGAGAGTGGACCGCTGGATATAGAAGGGGGAAGGTGATGGAGATGTTGGTGAAGATGACGACAGTGTTGGTGAAGATCGCGGTGATGATGATGGCCCCCGGCAGCGCTCCGGCGCCACCGGAAGCAAGGGGGAGAGAGGGCCCCTTCTTCTTATTCTTCCTTGACCTCCTCCCTATATGGGAGAAGGGTTTCCCCTCTGGTCCTTGGCTCCCATGGTTTGGAAGGGGCGAGAGCCCCTCCGAGATTGGATCTATCTCTCTGTTTCTGCGTTCTCTAATTCTACCCCTTCACCGTTTCTTTTATATCTGGAGATCCGTAACTCCGATTGGGGTGAATCTTTCGCCCAGATTTTTCTTGTAAAATTAGATTTCTTGCGGCAAAATAAGGGCATCAACCACCTTACGAGTGGCCCACGAGAGCCCAGGGCGCGCCCAGGGGTAGGGGGCACGCCCCCCTGTCTCGTGGCCACCCCGGACACCGTTTCACGTTGATTCCTCCTCCGGAAAATCCCAAATATTCCAAAATAATTCTCCGTCCATTTTTATCCCGTTTGGATTCCGTTTGATATTGGTTTTCTACGAAACATAAAACATGCAACAGACAGGAACTGGCGCTGGGCACTGGATCAATATGTTAGTCCCAAAAATAGTATAAAAAGTTGCCAAAAGTATATGAAAGTTGAAGAATATTGGCATGGAACAATAAAAAATTATAAATACGACGGAGACGTATCAGAGCACTGCAGAGTTTTTCGATGTTTACCCCAAACATTAATTTTTCTCCTCTGAACAACAATGAAAACATCACTGCAGGTATTAACTGGGCGGGCTGTGGCCCGTCTAGCCCAGGCCAGATATCCAGCCCAGATATTAATTTTTTTTCAAGCTGAAAATGGCTAGCCTAGCTATAATTTTTTTTGAGGAATACCCAGGCAAGGTCAAGTTGTTATTCTCCGCCCCGCTAGGCTGCAAATCTTTCCTAGGAGGGATGCATTAGGCTTAACAAGAAAATGGGCTTTATGAAATAATAAATGGGATGTAATTATAAAAACTGGGTAGTACCTATAAAAATGCACCAAACAGTGCTTACTTTATAAAATATTATTTTTGGAATATTGAAAATTTTCATTTCATTAATTGTTGCGAGCACAATGTTTTGTTGGATTTTTACGTAATATAAATTATTATTGAAATTGTATTTAATCTGACTAGAAATTTCGGGATAAAAATATTCAGATCCCATCAAAATGTGGGAAATTTGACTGAATTCTGTTTTGAACGGTTGGTTGAAATGGGGTGTACTTTTAATAAACTGTAAATGGGCTGTAGTAAATTCCATTAGAATTCAAAAATGGGCTACACACTCTTACAAATCTCAAATGGGCTATAAGTTCTCTGCCACACACTTCTGGCCTTACTAAGTTGACGCGTCCCCTAAAAAAACAGAGTTGACACATATGCAAGGCTTTGTCAACTTATAGTCAACACACGGTTCTAGCAGCAGTGGCCGTTGGATGTCCATCCAACAGATGCCATGCTTCTTCTTAAATCTCGGATATTCTAGCTTCACCCGCCCAAAAATTGATTCCTCCCCTTGACATCTGGGGCACACCATTTTAGAAACTGACCTGTGGGCCTACTAAGTTGACGTACTAAGGGCTTTGTCAACTTAGTCAATATAAACGATTCTAGCTGCAGTGACCGTACGATGTCCATCCAATGGCCGTCGTGCTTCTTCAACCTCTGGTCTTCTTGCTCCAGCCGCCCAAAGCAGCGCCGGTTGTGCCGCCTGCTCCTACCTCCCGTGGTCGGTTGTGCTTCCACGGAGGCCTCACCGCCCCCTACTACTCCCACCATTGGCCAGGCCATCCCTCCACTCACCCACACCCCCTGTTATTCTGTGGCGATGGCAGCACAGCCGAACCAGTGAATCCTCGTACTCCTCTCCGTGTGTGCATCCACTGCCGCGTCTTCACCGGCTCCGCGCCGTCCCCTTCCTAGGCCTTGCCGTCGTCCACCGCCGTGGTGCTCTTGGTGCGACGTGGTCAACATGGTCAAGGAACGACTTCCATCGGACGTGGACTGTACGTGGAGAGGCTGACAGCTGGGTCCACGGCAGCCGCAAGGAAGTGCCTCCTTATTACGCGCAAAATAATTATTCCTCCACCTGACAGCAGGGACCCACCGGATAGGCCACCGTATTTCGCGAAAAAAATGATTCGCCCCTGACTGCTGGGACCCATGAGCTACATCTTCGCACGCAAGGAAGTGCGTCCGGGAAAAAAAAAGATTCACCCCCCTGACTGCTGGGACCCACCAGCTACATCTTCGCACGCAAGGAAGTGCGTCCGGAAAAAAACAATTCGCCCCCCGACTGCTGGGACCCACCAGCTACACCTTC
>NC_041391.1:86551149-86559545 GCF_002162155.2 Triticum dicoccoides | reverse complement strand
GTCCAGGCAAAAAAAAAAGATTCGCCCCCCTTACTGCTGGGATCCAGCAGCTACACCTTCGCACGCAAGGAAGTGCGTCCAGGCAAAAAAAGGATTCGCCCCCCTGACTGATGGGACCCAGCAGCTACACCTTCGCACGCAAGGAAGTGCGTCCGGGCAAAACAAAATGATTCGCCCCCCTAACTGTTGGGACCCACCAGCTACATCTTCGTAGGCAAGGAAGTGCCTGACAGTCGGGACCCACCTGGTCGAAGCGTACGTAGCGTTGTCATCTTGGTCGCAGACGTGTACGTACATACTGGTCGATGTAGAGGCGCACACGTGTCGTACTAGAGGCGAACACGTGTTGTAGTAGAGGCGCGCATGTAGCATGTACACGTACGTACAGCGGCCAGGGTGCAAGAAAGAAAATACGGCCACGTATGTGTACATACGGGCGGGGTCTCGAATGTTTACTCGCGCATACGTACGGCGAGGGCTCGTGTTCATGGGGAGGCAACGGAATGTGTCGTGTTCATGGGGAGGCAACGGAATGCGTCGTGTTCATGGGGAGGCAACAGAATGCGTCGTGTTCATCGGGAGGCAACGGAATGCGTCGTGTTCATGGGGAGGCAACGGAATGCGTAGTGTTCATCGGGAGGCAACAGAACGCATGGGAGCCAACCGGCTTGGACGGAACAGGCGATGGAAATGAGGCCTGGCGTACCACAGAACGGAGGAAACTGCCTTGTGTTCGACCGACCATGTTCCGAACGGGGTCCTGTTGATCGGGAGGGGTGTGGCGTACCACAAAACGGAGGAAACGGACCTCCTACGGTCGTAACGGGAATCTTGTTGATCAGGAGGGGTGTGGCATACCGCAAAACAGAGGGAACGGACCTCCTATGATCGAAACGGGGGTCCAGTTCATCGGGAGGGGTGTGGCGTACCGCAAAACGGAGGAAACGAACCTCCTATGGTCGAAACTGGGGTCATGTTCATCGAAAGGGGTGTGGCATACCACAAAACTGGACTCCACGGGATACTGTTCATCTCCACCGTCGACCTCGTCCAGCCTCCACGGGCTACCGTCGACCTCCTCCAGCCTCCACGGGCTCCTGTTCATCCAGCCTCCACCGCGCGCTTCTCCACCGGCTACTGTTCATCCAGCCATCCACCGTGTACTGTTCATCTAGCCCTCCACCGTCTACTATTCATCCAGCCCTCCACACCACAGGGTCCTGTTCAACCACCCATCCACCGTCTATTGTTCATCCAGCCCTCCACACCACGGGGTCCTGTTCATCCAGAGGCAACGCCACCGCTCACTGTTCATCCAACTCCCCCGCAACGCTCACTGTTCATCCAATCGATCGGCTTTAGTTAGCAGCAGTAGCGAAGGAATTGCTCCATCGGGTTCAGTTAACACTACTAGGAAAAGGCCTACCAATGGCGCACCGGTTTTGCCTACTAATGGCGCACTACCAGTGCGCCATTAGTAGCACGCCACTAGAATTTTTTACTAATGGCGCATCCCTGGTGCGCCATTAGTATCTGGTATACTAATGGCGCACCAAGGAGTGCGCCATTAGTATGTAACACCATGCACCATTAGTATGCCTCCCGTGGGGCCATATGTAACCATGTGCTTTGTCATACTAATGGCGCACTCTGCCTTGATGCGCCATTAGTATCCTTTGGCATACTAATGGCGCACTCTGCCTTGATGCGCCATTAGTATGAATATTTGGGTTTTTTTTTGCTTTTCTGATTTTTGCACAGGTTACAAAATATATTATTAGACAGAATATAGACAACAGCACACAGCAACAGTAGATTCATCGAATACAATAGAAGATTAGTCTCTGAATGCAATTCATCATATTAGTCTCTGAATTCAAAAGACCGAACAAAGATAAAACATTACAAGTCTCAAGACCGCGAGTATCGAGTTTGTCTTCACATTACAAGTCGGTATCGATCATCTAAACTACCATCACATAAAAGAGAGCTGCGGTCATCACGATGAGCATCATCGTGATCTGGTCTTCATCCGGTTCCTCCAATGTTCCCTCCTCTCTCCCGCTAGATAGCGGGCGTATCTAGATTCAGCCTCCGCCCTAGTGGTGTACCCTTTGTAACTTTTACCGCTGAAACGGTGAACCAGTCTCTGACACTCCTCCCAGTCGTCGTAGACTCCGGGAACCTTACCCTTGTACATGACATACGACGACATCTCTATGCACAAGCCAAACAACAGACAACAGACAATACATAAGCAATATGTAAGTATGCAACAAAAGGATCGGAATAGAAACGCAAGACATTAATAGCACGATTCACGATCCTACTAATAAATAGCATCGATTACATCTAAGTTGAATGACTGTCCAAACCAAAGAGACATACGAATTCATTAAAGTTTAATTACAACATGAGCCAATCAATGTTTTAGAACTACACATCACTACTTTCGACTCGACTCATCGGACAGGAGCGTGGATGAAGCCGTCGTCTATCGTGATGGTCATGAAATCGCGGTCGTTGTCACCCTGCATTTGTAGCATTCCATCTATCTCATTGTTGGACGGTTGATATCTGAGGTAGAACTGCCCCGAGGTATGAAGGACATCTTGATGGATGATGTCCGCAAACTCTGACTGGATGCGAAAGAATTCTTGTCTGAGGTCCGCATCCTGGGTTGCCGACAACCTCGCGGCCCAATCTTTGAGACTATCTGGTAGCAGAAGTTGATGATGGTCCCTTACGATCGCCCGCATTTGATGGAGGGCGTAGTAGGCATCCTTCTGACCGCCAGGCGGCTTCTTAACGCAGCAGAAATTCGTATTGTGTGAGAAGGTGTGCTTGCCGTACTTACGAACTGCCCTGGTGAAGGTGCCTCCAGATTTGGCATAGCCGGGGAGAACATCATCAAGAACTTTCTTGACATTTGTGTAGTCTATCTTGGAGTTGCGGTTCGGGTCGAAATACGTGGCCATGGAATATTTCGGGCTTAAGAGGATGAGTGTGCAATGTGTGTCAATGCACAGAACATGGAATGTTAGAAAAAAAAGAATGATCGAAATCTAAGAAATCATATGTTATGGGGCGGTTAAGGGATGACTTACTCGGGAAAGTAAGCCACAAGGAAGTTATGCTTATCTGGGTTTGCCAGAATGACGCCTTCGAGGTGTGAACTCGCAACTTGGCGGTCCACAGCGCTACTCAAGTGCTTGGCACGCATGTAGAAGGGGTCGACTATCATGATGTCCGGGGTATTATCTCTAATGATCCACATCTCCATACTCAGCGAAAACAGCCGAACGAAGGTGTAGTGCTGCGGATGAAGGTTAAACATAGCAAAGATGTCATCAAACCGCAGGACGATCGTACCCCCGATGTTGCCATCCACAAAGCCCTTGCCGTCTGGCACCTTGGCCACGAAAACCGAGTATGCCACATCATTCTCTCTGAGACGCCGCTTCTCCAAAGAAAGAACACTGTCGTGCAGACTCCGCATAGCACCGGTTGCAGCATTCAGCATATTTGGCGGTAGCATCGCCCTACCTGCCACATGCACCCTCCTCGAGATATCCTTAGGTGAAGGTGGCCCGTCCTGAGCACGGATCGAACTCGGTGCCGGCTGGCTCGCACCGGCGCCCTTCTTAGTCTTTCGCTTCCGTCCCTTCTTTTTGACCTCCTGTAATGGGACCGAGTTCTGCTCACAGACCGCCTTCTTGAGCGTGTTGGGGCTGATAATATTTCGCACCTCAGCTATCTGAGGCTCAGTGAAGGCGGGAGCTGGAGGCGTGTCCTGAGAACTGAACACCAGACAAGCCTGTTGCAATTGGATCTCTCCGTCATACCAGCTAGATCGCGGTCGTCTTGGTTGGGTTCTTGAGAAAGAGGCTCGCAGAACTCGTCGGTGTACCCATGTTCGGCAAAGTACTTATCAAATTTGGTAAATGTACCATCGTCATTGTCGTCACCGTCCGGATCCCGTGCCATAGGGTTGTCCGGATCATGTGCCATAGGGATGTCCGGCAGGTCCGGTAGCGTTGCGGCGTTCTTGCCATGGCTTGGCGCCGGCACGACTGGCGGTCTTGTCTGTGGGGTGGTGTCCCCCACCCCCAAACGAATCTGGCTCTTCGGCCAAAGCAGAGGCCAGTTTACGCAGGCGCTGAGGGTCATCTCATCTTCTTCATCAGCCCCAGCGGGTCGAATCGGAGGTAACATCTCGTCGCAGCCTGGAAGCACCCGAACCACTTCAACCCTATACATTGTGGGTGCCATCGGATTACCGTGGAACATGCGGTTGCCCGGTTGAACGATTCTGCCCTTGGCGATATCGACCAACTCGGCGCCCACGAAGTGCAGAAGAGTGCAAGGAACGTCGGCGGCGCCCTGCGAAAACATGTACAGGGCGTCAGGGATGCCCAGTCAAAGGCAAAGAGATGAAGTCATCGGCCGAGAGGCTTAGTTACCGTGATGCCGTCGAGCTCGGCTAATGTCGAGGCACCGCCAACGGCGGGCGTGCAACTGACAGAGGGGGCGCTTGCTGGCGAGGTGCCGGCCGGCGTACACCCAGGTGCATTAAGCTCCAATGCCCGTGCCGGCGCCGGAGACACGAATACCGCCTCCGCCGGAGACACCAATGGCGCCGCCACCGGAGACACCAATGGCGCCGCCACCGGAAACACCAATGGCGCCGCCGGAGACACCAATGGTGTCGCCTGCGCGCCGTGCGAGTTGCTGGCCGTGAAGCTGGGAACCGGGGGAGGCCCCTGTTGGCCGCTCGCAATCCACGTCGTCAGCCCATGAATCAACGTAGGGACCATGGCGTTGAGCTTCGTTCCCAGTTGTTGTTCCACTTGCTCTTGGACAAGCTCCGGAATCCGCGCCACTTGTGCCTTGAGTTCTTCAACCTCGCGCGTCTGGCTTTCTGAGCTGGTCTTTTTCTCCTTCCGCACACCAGCGGTATAGTATGACCCCCATTTTGTGGACAAGCCTTTGCCAGCCACACGACCAGCTGACGTCGGCTTAGTGAGATTATCCTTGTTTTTCATTATGTTCAACGCCCTATTTAAAGGGGTGTCGAAAGGGGAGCTCTGAGATGACCCCGCGCTACTGCTTTCAGTGTCCTGCGAAAGGAACGTGAACCATTTAGAAATATTGGTGATTAATTAGAGTGCAACCATATGGAGCTAATTACGCGGGGGTGTATTCCTTACCAGAACAAGCTCAAGCGCCCTGGTCTTCGGATCCGTGGTAAGCTCCTTTGTTATCGGGTCCTCCATGTATTGGGCCCTGACATAGTTCCTGGTCTGCTTGTTACTGTTGTATTTCTCGAAGCAAGGCGGTAGGCCTTGTTCGGCACGCTCCGCGTCCTCCTTGTCCCATATAGGCTCCGCCACTTTGTAACCGCCGGGACCGAGTTTGTGTTCCCCTAAGTTCAACTCCCGCATTTCTTTCCCCCACTGACTTGATTCGGAGGTTGCACTGCTCTCGCACTTGATCTTGAACTCCTTGTACTCATCTTCGCTCATCAAAGGATATTTCGCCTTGATCTTCTCATAACTATCAACTTTATCAATCATTCTCTTCACCGCGCTTCTCCAAGTAGACAGGGTCGTGCTCATCTTCGTGAGGGCGGCACTGTTCACTTTATTCCCTGAGAGGCGTGTGTTTTCAAATTCGGCGAGGAACTTGTATCGTTCATGCAGCTTCGTGAAGAGGAGGTTGCGCAAATTCCCTCGGTCCTTATGCCTAAGGTTCTCAGTGTTGATCGAGACGGTGCTCCGGAGAATGCACCCGAGCTGAACCGAGTACCCCTTGACTATATGTTTGGGCTCCGTTGGATTCCCGTCGGAGTCCACTTGAGTGAATTCCTCCTTGAGGGTGCGGAGCGCATTCGGGCGCCGGTCCTTCCTTTGCTTCTTCGGTTGGCTGCCATCTGTGTGTGCGCCGCCATCATCAGTGGTGGCATCCTCGGCGACACCATCAGTGGTGTCATCCCCGACGCCACTAGGGGTTGTGTAATTAGGATCGGTGTCTTCCGCGGCGTCCTCATAGCGGTGAGGTTGTTCCTCCATCTCCTGGGACAGCTCCCAGAATTGCTTGCCGCCCGAACCACCGGCCTCATCATTGTGGGCCATGTTTCGCTCTAAATAGGAAAAAAGTTTGGTCGAAAAGTTGGTTATTGTCAAGGAACAAGATCATGGTCTCATCATTTAGGGTTTGTCGACACCGAGGCACCCTAAAAGCCTAAGCTTTCATCATTTAGGGTTTATCGACGCCAAGGCACCCTAAAAGCCTAAGCATACATCATTTAGGTTCTCATCGACACCGAGGCATCCAGGGCAGCCAAGTTAAGTTTTCATCATTTAGGGTTTATCGATGCCGAGGCACCCTAGGTTGGGCCTAATCACTTGGCACTAATCACTTGGCTCTATTGCCACCTATGTTGGGTTTATCATCTAGGGTTTATCGATGCTAAGGAGAATTCTAAGTTGGGCCTAATCACTTGGCTCTATTGCCACCTATGGTTTAATGCAGCAAGAATAAAGGGGCAGTTGATCCTACTTAATTAAGTACTAAGATACCCCGGCCCATGCATTAGTCGCAAGTACCCCACATGTCCTATTTTTAGCAAAGTCATGCTAAAATTCACGGAAAATTTCAGCATGACCTTTGCTGAAAATAGGACATATGGAGTACCCGAATTTTCCGGAACGGAAGTTAATCAACATTCCAGAAAACTCAAGGGCCTCTCGGGGTACCTGCAAATTCATCACGACACGATGGTCGGAGACAAAACCCAGCAAACTAGCACCACAATGTGACTCTACTTTCATATGGATGAAAAGGCCACAGACCCTATGGTCCTCTGCTTTCATATGGACAAAAATCAGCTCAACTTATGTGAGCTTCCATTCCAGATCTAATAGCAGCAAGTTGTTCACTTGTAGCTGAACTTATGTGAGCTGCCTTCACGAAAAGAAATCTGTAGTGGCACATCTGCTCTCTGAATACATTGGCAAGGAACAAAACAACACCTAGTACCATCCATCTGCTATGGTCGTATCATGCAGTTTAACTAAGCACTAACAGGTAATTATATAACAGAAAACTTGGCGCGTACGTGTCACTTAGCTTGGGCAAGCAACATACCTCGTCCTCTTGGTTAGTCCAAACAAGATGTATGCTGAGCCTCAACTCACCACCTGCACATTTTACAGCACCCATGAAATGAAAAACTAAACATAATTGTCAACCAACAAAACCAAAACACAAATAGGACTTCAAATTTTCACGATCAGGAAGAAAAACAGGGTTTTCAACTACTATATTCAGTTTCATGGCATCAGTTGAATAGTTGAAAAAGAACAAGCTTCATTTAAATATCTTGCTGCTAACAAACATAAGTAATGTCAGTACTCAAAAAATAGAGTGACCACACAGGGAACAAACAAACTATTCACTTTTTATTTCTTCAGAATTGGACCAGACAGAGAACAACTCCTTGGAAGCAACATAGGCAAATTGATCTGATCCTGAGACTCTTAGCTCCTGTACTCACCACCTGTATACCTCTTTGATATTAGTACCAAAGATGGATCAAAAGTTATATTGCAACCATCAAAGTAAGTCTGAAGCATGCCATAAACTGTTCACACTAGATAGAGCGGCAACCAAAACTTGGACCGATCGATCTTTTGTAAAAAAAGGAATTTGTCCCGATTTGTTTGTTGCAGTTTGAGATTCAACAAAGAAACTCCAAGAACATCAACTATTTTGTTTAAGTTACTGATGATAGCTGGGTATGTACATATATCTTGGGTGGTGCTCTATATACTTAACTAATATAGCTTCAGCCTGTCAAATCACCCAAAGCACCAGCAGCAACATGAGCAGCAGCACATATACTTAACTAATAAAGAACATCTCCTTACCTAAGCTCTGCTCATTGTCCAAAATAATCCTAATTTACTCTCAAATGTACAACCCTGCATCTCAAAGTGCAGCTTCCTGTCACCCATCATCAGAACTAAAAATGGCATTTACTTTAACTTTGTGGCAGTAGAAATCTGGCCCCTGCAACCTGCTTCAGCATACTAGCTAGTAGAAAAATCCTAATTTGTGATGTTACCTGCTAGTAGAAAAATTGAACAGAGGATGCAAGAGGAAGGAGGGAGGGGGATGAGGGAAGAGGGAGGGGGGAGTGGTGGCTACCTGCCTACGGACCGGTCGCCGGTGTAGCTCCGGGCGGTAAAGTTGCTGAGCAGGAGCGCCTGCTCCAGGGAGGGGGCGCCGCTGGTGGGAGCGGCTGCTTGATGGGGGGAGGCGCTGCTGGGGTCCTGTACCGGAGGCGGGGCAGCGGAGGGTTCGGCCGGCTGGGCGCGCTGCGGCGGCGGGCC